>NW_014577130.1:319700-326677 GCF_000485595.1 Priapulus caudatus | reverse complement strand
CGCCTGAGCGTCTCGACCGTCTCGAGAAGTGATCACAGCCTCGATGAGTGGGTCGTCCTTCATCGAGTGCGCTCGAGTGTGCGCCGCCGGAGGCTTGCTGCGCGGGCGGGTGCCGTTGCTGCACACGACCACGGACCAGCGGACGACGACGTCGTCGCGACAACGCCGGGGAGAGCGGGCGGCGGGCACGCCGTCGCGCGGCCGCGGCGGCTGTCGACGATGTGCAGTGCCTTGTGGGCGAGCTGGCGAGGTCGCAGCATGGCCTGGGAGATTTGAGCAGTTCCTCCTCAGGGTAGAGCTTCGCGGGGGAGACGGGGCGGTGACTCGCTCGTCTGGCTACAGCGGCGGAAATCCGCCTGCTGCCAGAACTCTGCAACAACGCAGCGGGAATATCGCGTTAGTCACCACTGCAGTACACTGTAGTGGAGATGCCACTCGTTCGGAAAAATTCCCAGCAGATTTAACGTTTACAGAGTTACAGGAAAATTCCCAGCAGATTTTACGTTTACAGAGTTACAGGAAAATTCCCAGCAGATTTTACGTTTACAGAGTTACAGGAAAATTCCCTGCAAATTTTACGTTTACAGAGTTACAGGAAAAATTCCCTGCAAATTTTACGTTTACAGAGTTACAGAAAAATTCCCTGCAGATTTAACATTTATAGAATTACAGGAAAATTCCCTGCAGATTTTACGTTTACAGAGATCTTTACAGCTGCAGCGTTTGGCTGGCGTGTGGATACTTATACCAAGTTGATGTAACTTATACTTAAGTAAGTGTGGATATTGGATTTCTCGGTGAACTTTTGCAGTGCAAGTGACATGTGGATGCAGTGCAACTTTTGCTGTGATGAAGTCTTTACTAATTCAAACAATGGAGCATCATAGCTCTTGTTAGCAGTTGCTACCCACAACGAGTGCCCAACATGAATTCTTAGGATGTGTTGATATAGGGATTGGCCTACTTTTCAATCGCGTTCATGCAATGGCCAACCATTCACACGAAGGCTCTCACACCCAGGCACGCGCGCGCGCACGCACCCAAGGCACGCGCCGCTGCGCACGCCACACACACACACTCGCGCACGCACGAACGAATGCACTCACACGCTCACGCACGCACGCACGCACGCACGCACGCACGCACGAACGAACAGTAATATGATAGGGTATGAGCGAACAGTGTACCTTGTCCTAGCATGGCAAGCGATGACAGCTCTTGTCTGTTCGTGATCTTCATGATGACACTGGGCAGGGCCAGCCTGCACGGAAGCTCATCACTGCAAGCACACGCGGCAAAAACACACGTACGTCAGGTGACGTTAGTTAATTATCGGCTGCGTGACGCTCATGACAACAATAGAACATTGGGCTAATTACTGACCATGTTACACGCGCGCCAACAATAGAACGTCAGTTAATTATACTGACCATGTTACACGCGCGCCAACAATAGAACGTCAGTTGATTACTGACCATGTTACACACGCGCCAACAATAGAACATCGGGTTAATTACTGACCATGTTACACACGCGCCAACAATAGAACATCGGGTTAATTACTGACCATGTTAAACGCGCGCTAACAATAGAACGTCAGTTAATTACTGACCTTTACACGCGCGCCACAATAGAACGTAAGTTGATTACTGACCATGTTACACGCGCGCCAACAATAGAACGTCAGTTAATTACTGACCATGTTACACGCGCGCCAACAATAGAGCGCATAGATTAATTATTGGCCATGATACATTCATGGCAACAGTTGAACGTCAGTTAATCATTTCAGCTCATCGCGCACTTGCAAACAAAAGAACATTTAATCATCACGCATCTGCTGTACTGACAGACGACCTCACAAGTCGTGCAGATTGCTTGCCAACAGAGTGGCTGTTGCCCACGCTGCATCCTCATGTATCTCTCGCTCTTTCTATCTCTTGTTCTCTCTCTCTCTCTCTCTCTTCTCTCTCTCTGTCTCTCTCTCTCTCACACTCTCTGTCTCTCTCTCTCTCTCTTTCTCTCTCTCTCTCACTCCTCTCTCTCTCTCTCTCTCTCTGTCTCTCTCTCTCGCTCTCCTCTCCCTCTCTGTCTCTCTCTCTCTCTCTCCCTTAAACACACTCTCGCGCGCGTTCACCTCTTTTCACAGTAGAAGGCAACAAGTGAGTGCATGGCGGGGAAATCCGCGTCGATCCGCCCAGCTTCAGGCCTCGCCTCCGTGCACACGATCAGATAGTGCTCCACGTCGACGCCACGACAGAGAGTACCCTGAGCGACAGCGCCATCGTCGACGGCTTGCTCGACTGCCTCACGACGAACGTCTGCTGCAGGAAGAAGGAGAAGTCGAGGATCAGAGGTGTCGGGAGATACGATCAGGTAGAGATGCGTGTGTTCGAATCGGAAGAGATTCTTCAGGAAAAAACCTATCGATCTCGCACGTCAGATTCGAACATGGATTAAATATGAAATCAGTTCCTGATTAGCCTATCAGCGTGATTGACAGCGTTCTGGCCTATTCGGAGCTGTAGCAAGACATTCTAAGTGCAATGTTGTGGAACGAAGTTCGGCAAATCCGATATTTTCGCTGCGCACATGTATAAAACCCAGATACAAAACTACTTGATCTCGATTGACAGCTCAGCCAACCTAGTTCAATAAGACTGACAAGATGTACACGTCTAGATTTTCTTTTATATATAGATATAGATTTCACAATAGAACTATACATGATTACTGTACTTAGATACGCTGAATAAGAGATCGATCATAAAATCAATTGTGAAATTTCATTTAAATGAATTAAATAGACAATAATCACGACGAAAACCGTGCACCCTTCCTCATTAATTAAAAAAATCACGTATTTATATTCCGATAAAAATTAAATGTTATACTTATCTCGCCTAACAAAGACGGTGACAGCATGCTGATTATAGACTTACGCCGATCTCGCGTTTCCTGAGTAAATGCAGTGCTCCGGCCCTCTTCACATCGGGCAGGTGCCAGACTGCGAACGTCCGCAGCAGTCTCTCGTGCAGCGTGATCTCGCCAGCTAGTCGGCGAGTATAGAGGGCGCTGGTCGACATCCCTCGACATCTGTGAGAAAACGAAAATTTTAGCACGCTATCCCAATAGACAGAAGAATAACTAAAGTTATTTATAGAAGTAACTAAAGTTAATTATAAGAATAAACAAGTATATTCTTAGTCTAGCTCTGCTATCCCTAGCGCAAAATACGTTCTATTGAGTTAATTATATTATGTTGTGTAACACGGTATATTATGGGTTTAGCGCTAAACAGCAGCATTATCGACTTGAAGGTGCCATGAAATCCGCGTAAGTCCACATAAGATGTAGAACACATAAAATGTAGCGCGTATTTGACGAGCGCTTGCTTGATATAACCAAGCTTTCAACATATACGGACGAGAAGTTAGTTACAAACAGAACCAACTAACAGTTAACAACTAGAACCAAAAAGGACGCGCCGCGCTCTCCCTCGCCACTCTAACGGCCGCTGTTTTGGGGGAACGTTTGTGTTATCGGAACTACTTCGCCTGAAAGACAAATGAGACACGACTTTTGTTAGGCAATTACGCGTCTCTCCACCGGGCAAGTGATTACTGGCACTGATGCGTCCATGACTGCATAGGATATAGTTACAGCGGCTGTACCTATATGTGCTAGACAAAGTTAATCAGGCACATTATACCTCAAGCGACGATGCAACACACCTCTTTGTAAATGACAGAAGAAAGAAGAGAGATGAAAGATGGTTATGTAAACCTACAATTATATTGCGGCGAAAAAATGTGTTAGGAATCGTGTGTGTGCTAGTGTTTCCATTTTCCGTAAACACGTACGTAGCCTGTAATGTCGTTTTGGCAGACGAGAGTGAAAAACGCCCGCAGTAGCAATACGGTGTTTACCTATACATTGATAGCTGCGGTATTAAATTATTGCCCCATAGAAATTTTTTTGTCGAAATTGTATCGTTAAACAATTGTCTTACGCCGTTTAACAAAATTATTTGTTTTTGCAATTCACAGATGCCTTTCCAATGTTTATTGGCCTGATGCCTCCTGGTTCTCGTATCGCTAATACAAACAGCATTGGCTTGACATTTCCCAGGGTATTCAGCTTTTTAGAAATTATTTAAAAATATTATTTTATTAATAAAGAATATGTTTATCCGGAAAAACAACAACACTGACAAAAGATTAAGCTGTGCAAACCGTTCGGCACTCCCGGTGTAGAAAGCCTAGCGGAACATATTGCACAAAAACATCGTTATGTACGCACCAAACGGTATTACAGGGCACGTGAATTTGTTTGATCAAGTTTCGCACTGCAGTGTTTGTTTGCCTTGCCATGAACATGTAATTTCTTCTCAATTTATCGTAGGTATTTGCGTTGGGATGGAACTACGAAACCTGTATGAACATAGCTCGCCAGAAAATGATGTACACAGGATTAATACGGCAAAAGCGATTCACGACTGGTTAGGTATATTTAGTTTGTTACAAAGCGTTGTGAATTTTGTTCGGTTCGAATCCGCCTAAGAGGCTTAATACACGACCTTTCCCCTTAAAGATTGCTTTTCCTGCGCATTCCAGCATGACGCATTTTTACCCATTCATCTGTGACCTAGGACAGACCATCGTAATACTGGAGAGTGTGATACAGGCGATACGCACAAATATCTTTATCACATACGACGACATCGTCACGCAACGAAATATTCATCTTTGTCACTCCCCATAAACGTTGGATAACGGTTAATGAAAACTATTTGACGGCTACTGAACGAACCAGCGATAAAAATTATTTAGAAAAAAATAGGGCTAAACATTGGTGTGTTTTATAGAGAGCTTAATTAACGACCTGTGTAACTCATCATCCATGTACATACATTATCTGGGAACCGCGGGAAATACTGCAAAAATTTAAGCTTCCTGATTCGGAAATATAGACAGTCAACCGGGACGCGGTAAAGCCTAAATTGCGATTTTAAATTATTTGGAAACTCGTATATTTTTCATCTGGGGCACTACTATGGACCCGCACACACACAGCCGAGCGCACGCACGGCACGCCTCACGCACGCACGCACGCACGCCACGACGCACGCACAGCACGCACGCACGCCCACAACAAACACACACACACACATACACACAACACGCACACACAACACACACACAACACACACACAACCACCATACACACACACACACACACACACACACACACACACACACACACGCCCCCCCCCCGCACCCACACACACGCGTCCCCCCTCACCTGCGTGACTACACTCACAGATAGGTTGTTGTTGACGGGACTCTGGGCGGAGGAGGAGTGGTGCCGCGGCTGCTGCCGGTTGCTCGTCGGCATCAGTTTGGAGTTGTTGTTGAGAAACTCGTCGAAGGCGTCGAGGATATCCGTCTCCCGGATCGGTGAGTCGAGATCTAGACTGCTCGTGAAGCTCAGGCGATCGCTCATGATGACGGACCTGCGGAGGAGGAAGAGGCGAGAGTGAAGCCAGTCTACGCGGTGCCAAGTCATTGCAACAGGCACGCGAGTCACCCGCGTGGGTCCACTCGTGCTGGTCCAGCCAGTAGAAATGTATGCCAGAACTTATTTTGGCACTCACTGAAGCTGCTGATGCTACATTCTGTTAAAAAAATACCTGGGAGAACACCGGGAAAGTTTCCGTGACGTCACACCTCTACCGGCAGTGCTTACAGTCCTCGGAGCGTGTACAAGCTCTAGGCACATCGACTAAGCTACAGCGATATCTATCGTTGGAGAAATCCCCCCGCGCAGGAAGTAAACTAGTGCGACCCTCTCCTTCCTTACTCATCAGGGTTAGATTACTGACAACAGCGCGATTACATGCGGCAAGGCAAGCTTAGTACGAAGGACGTCCGGTCGAATTTATCGCGTAGCAATTACACCCGCATACTATATCTATATAGTTCGTGTGTGTACTCCCAATGTCCGGAGTAAATAATTACAAATTGTGATTATTTACGCCTGCCTATATACATACATACTACTACCTATATACACCCATATATATATATACACACACATATATATATATACACACACACATATATATATACACACACACATATATATATATATATATATACCCCCTGTAAAATCCCTGGATGAAAACCATGTTAGCTGTATACCACGTATGAATACGCACATAAACGTGCGAACTCCAGTCCGCTTGCTATTAGTACTTCGGATTAAACCTAGAGGCTTGGCAATGGCCAGTGGAGTGAATCTAGGGCATCTCATTCCACAGGGATAGATGTAGGGATCGGTGTATTAGTAACCGTCTCTGGATGCTTCCCCAGGGATGGATAGGCACTGGTGCGTGAGTAACAGTCTGTGGATGCTTCCTTAGGGATAGACACGGGCACCGGTGCGTGAGTAAACGTCTACGGACTCTTCCACAGGGAAAAACTCGGGGACCGGTGTGTGAGTAATTATCTCTGGATGCTTCCCCAGGGATGGACACAGACACTGGTGCGTGAGTAACAGTCTGTGGATGCTTCCTTAGGAATAGACACGGACACCGGTGCGTGTGTAAACGTCTACGAACTCTTCCACAAGGAAAAAACTCGGGAACCGGTGTATTAGTAACCATCTCTGGATACTTGCCCAGGGATGGACACAGACACTGGTGAGTGAGTAACCGCCTGGGGGGTTCAACGGGGGGTAAAAACTCGGGGACCGGTGTGTGCTGATCTGTGGATGCTTCCCCAGGGATAGACGCGGCCGTCGCTTCGTGAGCGAGAGCGTCTGTGGGCCATGCGTTTCAAGCCCCTGTCTAGAAATCTATTCATATATGTATTTGCCCAAGCATCCATCCATCTTATAATCCACCTATCTATCCATCCGTCCGTCCGTCCATCCATCCATCCATCCATCCATCCATCCATCCATCCATCCATCCA
>NW_014577130.1:317210-319675 GCF_000485595.1 Priapulus caudatus | reverse complement strand
CGTACACACGCACGCACGTACACACGCACGCACGTACACACGCACGCACGCACGCACACGCACGCACACACGCACGCACACACGCACGCACGTACACACGCACCCACACACGTACACACACGTACACACGCACGCACACACGCACGCATGTATACACGCACGCACACACGTACACACGCACGAACGCACAGATATAGTCGATCTTTTTCTCCGCGAGAAATCTTGTCTGTGTAACTTCTTTCGCCTCCGAGAAATATGGCAGAAAACGTGTGTACGTATATCTAGCGGTCACAGATAGTACATGCCGCAATAGCAATAGCGTACAAGAACGAGTTACATGAACCATGTCGGATTCACAAAATATAATACACAACTAGATTGAATCGATATTGAACGAACCGCGGTCTCGGCACATGTTAGCAGATGACCACACAGCTGAAGCCCGTTTAGAGATGCACCAGAAGACAATATGTAAATTACGGTAGAAACTGCGGTTGGTGTGTCAGCAACATCAGGAAACAATAGCTAGCAGAAGCTGTGGTAGGTGTGTGAACAACAACAGGAAATATTAGCTAGCAGAAGCCACGGTTGGTGTGTGAGCAACAACAAGAAAAAATTGCTCGTAAAAGATGTGTCTAGTGTGTGAGCAACAGCAGTAAACTATGGTTAGCAGAAGCTGTGGTTGGTGTGATATATAGTTAGCGAAGAATAGTTAGCATGCGCTGTGACTGGTAGCATGTTGAATACGTTGCACCACTAGTCGACGTCTCTATTCTCCGATGTACGAGACGATTAATCTTAATCTCGGCAGTGAATCGTAGTGGAGAAGACAGCGGCATACAAGAGTAGGAGAGAGAGAAAGAGACAGAGTGAGAGAACGAAAGAAAGAAAGAGAGGGGGAGAGAGGGGAGAGAGAGCGAGAGAGAAAGGCAGCGAGAGAGGGAGAGAAAGAGAAAGCGAGAAAGAGAGAGCGCGCGCGCGAGAAAAAGAGAGAGAGGGCCATTCCCTCACTAATCGCAGGGCGTGTGCGTGTTATACACGCCCGCGCGCATCACAGGCACTTAATTGGAGCGTTTCAATGAAATATAATGCTAAATAAATACGAAATCTATTTACTACAAAAGTCTTAATGTTTCTCTACTCTCTTTCACCTATTTCCTGTAAATGCCGTCCAAATGCTCATCTGCAACACACGCTGGCCGCCGCACGCTAGCTGCTGCACACTGACACATAAATATAAATATATATATATATATGTAGATTTCGTATTTATTTAGCATTATATGTTATTGAAACGCTCCAAGTGCCTGTGGCGCGCATGTACGAACGAGTATACAGCAGCCGCCGAACACACCAGCGAGTCACGATCGACTGTGTACGTAGAGAGACCGGCGCGCACATATTCACAGAGAGCCTTACCCAGTATATGATCTCTGTGGGGGCGGCACGAAGCACACACAATGTAAAGTCGACGGCGTCAACACATGTAAACTGTTGCTGTCCGCGCATTTTAAAATGACCCGAATGGACAGGAATGCCATTCATGCAACGCTTTGTCAGAGCCTCGACCAGTACATGGGAGTGCCATGCATGCAGCAGCATCGCTCCATTCCACGAACAGTCAAGCATGCATAGCGCGAAAATTCGCACCGGTCCGGTATTCACTATTCAGCATAACCTTTACATTATATTAGATTGTTTGCACTCACAGCCGGGTAGATCGTATAATGAATTCTAGTCTGATAGACAAGGCTACGAACTAATTTTTGCTCTCTAATAACTAATAAGCTTGCGAGAAGCAACAAGCGGATTATAGTCACGATGAGTTCGTAATATGTTGAATGGGAGATACTTGAAGAGGATTCCATATTGAAGAGGATACAAACGTGCCAAGTCACACGTGGAGCTAGTAGGCCGAGAATGCACATTCTTATCTCGAGTTACCTCTAACATGTTAATTCAAAATTAAATCAAACTCTAAATGGCGCCTGGTAGACATGCGCAATACCCCCCCACCCCCACCCAGCAGTACCATGAACGTATATATGTACACACAAATTATATACATATTCACAATATTACTACAACCACTGTTACAAAATACGACCCTGCGTTCATGAACTCGAAATCGCATTTCGTTCAAAACACGTGCAGCAAGTAAAGATGGCTGTCTATCAAGAACGCGTTTGGGGGTTTCCTTTGAGTGACCCAATATATTATGTATATGTATATGTATATGTATATGTATATGTATATGTATATGTATATGTATATGTATATGTATATGTGTATGTATATGTATATGTATATGTATATGTATATGTATATGTATATGTATATGTATATGCATGTAATATTATGTATATGTATATGTATATGTATATGTATATGTATATGTATATGTATATGTATATGTATATGTATATGTATATGTATATGTATATGTATATGTATATGTATACGTA
>NW_014577130.1:309324-317185 GCF_000485595.1 Priapulus caudatus | reverse complement strand
AGTCAAACGCGAGCGCAGCCGGCATGGGCGGTGAACGGCACGCTACGTGTCTGTGTGTGTTGACGCCATGCTGTGCTAGTGTCGGCTTGCACGTTGAGTACACTACTGGGTATCTACATAGGTCAAGCTGGCGTCGTCTGAAGCGGTTGGTCGCGGACGTGTGGTCAGGTTTGTGGCGGTTGTGTGAGAGCAAAAGGCTATAGTGTCGCAATAATGTCGTGGGTATTAGGAGTCAGTGGGAGTGGGATACATGTATTGTTTGTTAGTTCAGTCGTGTAAGGCTTGGACGATATGATGAAGAGGTATACGGGCTTGGGGTAGAATAGGTGGCTGACAGGGGACGCACACAATGCACGGGGGTGAGACGGAGTGGAAGGAACGCGAGAGACATTGGGAGGGGCGGGTAGGGGATGGGAGGGGGAGGCGAAGGATGTAGAGAGTGGCGTAACCCGTAGAGAGAGATAGTGCAGGGAGGAGGTCAGGAGAGTGGGGAGAAAGGTGGGGAGGAGGAAACGGTCGGAGGGGTTGGAGGGGGGCAGGAGATGTAAGGGCACGAAGAGGCGAGAGGATGGGGCAGGGCGGGGGACGGAGAGAGCCCGGGGCGAGCGACAAAGGCGTCGCCGTGCGCACGAGGAGAAGAATGGGGGGGAACGGAGGCGGAGGAGAGGGGACGGGAGGCGGAGGACAGGCGGGGGGAGGGGGAGGGGCAGCGGCGTGTTCTGTTAGGACGTGCTGGTTTTTTAGGGAACCGGAACGAACTGCCGTCGGGCAGCACGCCTGGGGACCTCAGGTCCAAAGGTTGGTATATGGCGGTATTAAGGGTAGAGCTAGTAGAAGGCATAGAGCTGCAGGGACGTTCGAGTCAGAGCCAAACCATACGTTCACGGGATAAGGAGGACAAGGGATAATGCGTCCGGGGGATCGGTAGAACGGGATACACGCGCGCCGGGAGCGGGGGTTAGGGAGCTCCGCCGCATCACATGAGAAATTGGAGACTAACGGTCAACACGAGCGTTTTGGAGCGTCAGAAGATACAAGAGCAAAGTACTGTGACACCGCGCAGAAGAAGAGCTGAGCGCCGGAGATAGTTGCAATAAAAGACAACGGGGAAGAGCACAGGGTGCTACAGCAGCGGCATAGGCTAGAACTAGCATAGAAGCGTTGCTGAACCCACAAGGGGTGGTATGATGCCACGAGTCAAGCGTCATGACAGTAATGATGACAGTTGGCCAGCATTAGTGCATGAGCGGTTAGCAGATAGAAGAGTGGGGATAGAGGGATCGAAGGAAGTCTGAGCTATTATGCTCAAGGGTGCGGTTGGAGCGACAAGGGCGTATGGAGATGTCGTTGCTGTAGCGACGGAAACGACGGCGAGGAAGTAGAGCACTGGTGCCACTGTGATAAAATGGAGCAGAGAGGCACCAGGATCATACGTAAAGTCGAACAGTTGGTATATGATGATGAGCGCGTCGGAGGAAATTTAGTTTTTCTTGTAAGAAGTGGTTCGCCAGGAAAGGTTCGCTGATAAAGGTAGACGTGAGCCGCTGACGAGAATCGAAAGTTATTTTTTTGGTTGAGACTAATTTCCGTGAATGTGAGTGTATCAAAAGTTACATCGCGCTAGATCTAAGTTAGGTGAGCGGAGCGCTTGGTAGTGAGTATTCGGAGTGCAGAGTAACAAGATCCCGAATAGAAGTATAGACGAAGACTGTAATCAAGTATATCGTTGAGATGGTAAGCGACCGGCTTCGGCATATGAGGGGGCGGCGGCAAATAATGTCATGACATGCGCTATGCTCTGGCATGTAATATATTAATACAGGACCGCAATGTCCTCCTAGGTGAACTGCGTCAACACCCGCGACCAGGTACTGAGGTCGCACTACGTGCTGCGCTGAGATTGAGGGGGGAGGAGGGGGGAGAAAGCCTTAGTTTAGAGAGGAGGAGGGGGGAGTAGTTTTAGCGAGGAGGAGGGGGAGGAAGGTTAGTTTAGAGAGGCCGCGAAAGCCGTCGGAAAAAAAGATTAAGCAATTCGTTAAAGTGTATACGTAGAGGAGGGGAGGCAGAATTCTCACTGGTTGTTAATAAGAGAAAGACAACCGGAGCAGGAGAGGGATAGTTAGCCAGATGGAGGAGGAGGCGAGTGTCTATAGCATACGGGGGGAGAGGGCAAAGGTTGTATGCTAAATTTCTATGCGCCAGAGGAGCAGAAGGGAGAGGTCTATAGTTAAAGCCAGGAGGAAGGAGGGGAAGGTTATCCTGCTTGAGGAGAGCAGAAGGGAGGAGGTGTAGTCTAGAGCAGCATGGGAGTTAATGAAAGGAAGGTTAGTTCTCAGAGAGGGAGACGTAAGTAAGTGCCCTTAGTTAGAGGAGGGAGCGGGAGCAGGAGAGGTCGAGCTTAGTTAGACGAGAGAGGGAGAGGGCCTTGAGTCTGAGAGAGACGAGGCGGTAGGGATGGAAGTAGGGAAAGTTAAGTGAGAAGTGTCTATAATGTCTGTACAAACGAGATAGAAGCTGACAGAGTGAGGCTTAATTTAGGCGTGAGGCATAGGTTAGGCTAGAAGCAGAGGAGGAGGGGAAGCACAGGTTAGATGGAAATACAGAAGCAAAGATGCGGAGGGGAGAGGAGGTTAAAAGTTTAGAGAGGAGAAGAGAGTCGACGGTATCAGCGTGAGTGAGGTATTAGACGGAGGAGGAAGGGGAGGGAAAGGGGTGAGTTAAGGGGAGGCAGCGGAAAAGGGGAGGGGCGGAGCGAGCAAATGTACACAGGTCGCGATGTCAAGCCGGTGGTTTTCTTTCAGCCAGAGGTTCTGGGTCGAGCGTAGTACAAACAGTCGCTTGATCGTGCGCTACGCTGTCCCCCATACGTTGCACCGATTGTCGAAGATATGTCAGGGTTGACCCGAAGGCTAGTGTAACACCAGGGGCAGCAATAAAAAAACACGCGAAAAAATGCGCAGCAAGAGACGAACTTACACTGACCGTGTTATGGTGTTATGGGAGGTTTTGCGTTTGACATGTGTGGCAGTGGGCGTACGACGCCAGGGGTTCCTTTTGCGTATATCCTTTAGTAGAAATGGGTGCGACGCACACAAGTGACAGTATATAATTATACAAACGGGAGACATAATATCTTATTCTTTAAATATTAAAAAATATTATTAGTTAATGATTTTCTTGTCAATTAGAATCGACGATTATAGTAGAAAATGCTACATTCATAGAGTCGTTATTCACACTTGTTAATCGAACGTAACAGGGTGAGCAAATATTGACATGTCGGGGACGAGAAGGATCACAAGACTAAGTTTACAGTAATGTATAGGATTTACAGGATGACTGGGAGGACCCGTCCTAGGTTTATATTTATTTGTATCGGAGGAGCGGGAGGAGGTTATCTCGCATGCGAGAGCTGATCTGAGACAGCACCTGCTATGTACGATAAACATCGTGCCTGAGCCTACTAATGATCTAAGCGCAGGAAGTCTGACAAACAGTAAATCAAAAACACCTGTAGCAACAGGCTCTGAGAGAAATGAATAAGAGAGCACTGGACGCGTATTATGTGTTGTTAAAAATAATCAAATGCATCTTGGAAAAATGCAAATCCAAGATAAATCAAATATAGTAAATATGTAAAGTATGTAAAATGGTAATGTAATATGTAATAATAAAATGGTAAAGTAAATCAATGTAATAGTGTATAATGTAAAAGTGTAATGTTTGTAAGAGGATGTAGATAGTTAATATGGTAAGATGTAAATCACAGTAAAAGTGCAAGATGTCATATAAGTACGTAGAGGTGTTAATGTTAAGAACATTGTATGGCAGAATTGATAAAGTGTAAATGAAATCACAAGTGTAAGAATGTTAAATGTGTAAATGTTAAATCTAAAATGTTAAATTTTAAAGTGTAAATATGTATACATGTAAATGTCGAAATGTAAAGTAAATTGTAAATTTAAATGTAAATGTAAATGTAACATGTAAAGTGATTTGTACAAAGTGTAAATTGAAAATGTAAATGTAATGTAAACATGTGATAATGTAAATGTAAATTATGGACAAATGTTCCTAAATGTGAAATGGTGTAGAAAGGTAAGTATATGATAAAGTAGGAGTAAACAACAACTCGATTTGAAATCGTACATGAGTAATGTAGAGAGTGTTTGTGAATGAGTAAATTGTAATATGAAAAATAAAACACTACAAATGACACCTTCTTGGAAGAAAAATGCGCACACAGAGAGCGAACTTACACATGACGTCGTGTTATGGTGTTTATGGAGGGTTTTGCGTTTAGAACATGTGGTGGCAGTGGCGTTTGCGACCCAAGGGTTTCCCTTTATGTAGCGCTAGTGTGATCTCATTGACTAGATAAGAAACGGGGCGACGCACACCAAAGCTGGAACAGTATATAATCGTAAGCAAATCGGGAGACCATAGATATCTTATTCTTTATAGTATCTAAAAAAATATATTAGTTAATGATACTTCTATGCAAATTAAGAGAGTCGCTCACAATACTTATAACAAAGTTACTCAATTCTAGAGGAGGGAGGAGAGGGGAAAGCTTTAGTCTATTCACGATTAGTAGTCTTATTCACACAGGTTTACCAGGATGGGGAGGTTAGTGTAGGGCCATATAAAGAGGAGGGAGCAGATTAGTTAAAAATTAACAGGTAGAGAACTAGATAAGGGTGAGCAAAGGTGCGAGTAAAATGCCCGAAGACTTTTAACAGTAATGGAAAATGTTCGGTTAGTTATCCCCACGTCCTTTTCGTCAATTGTCAGGTTTCTCAACGTAATAAATGTCGTTAAATGACGGGCTCGAAAAACAGAGGCAGGGGGAGGATGGTTAGAATCTAGACACGTAATGGTGTTGTTTCGTGAAAAAAAATGGAGCATCCATGGGGGGCACTGACGAGCGTATAGAATATAAACGCGGAGGACCACTAAGGGGCAAGATGTCGACGGTAGTTAGAGAGAGTCAGGGGAGAAGCAATAGTTAGAGAGAGCGGGTAAACGGAACAAAGCGAGATGATGCATAGACTCAGTTATCACAAACAGAATCGGAAGGGAGCAAGAGTAGTCAGGTGTAGGAAGGTTCAGTTAAGAGAGGAGTCGCGGAGAGAGCCACTCAAAAGTTGGAGAGTTGAGGAGGAGAGGGGGAGAGGGTTATAGTTAAATATCGCGAGTGGTCCTGAGGAGTGGCGATCGTAGTGTCAGTGTTCGGTAGGTTAGGTTACCCATACAGGACGATGGAAGAAAAGCGGCGAAGGTCCAGGTGAGTTACGGATGTCATAGTGTAATAAGGGTATGGCGCGAATCGATATTACGCGTCGAATGATGCGAGCCGTGTAAGCTTGTATGTGGAGGCGAGCAGGGCAAGCGAGAGCGAGCGGACGCTATACGAGCAATAGGCCTAGTCTGAGGACGGAGGATGCACAGCTCGACGTGAGTGCCCTCTGTTCCTAGTTGTAAATGTTCTAACGCAGTGCAAGGCCCAGCAGTATGTGCAAGCGACAGAAGTCGGTACATGGCATTGATTCTCAACGCATCGAACACGGGTTGGCCTGGCGATGGTATGTGGCGTTTATCACGAGTTTATGCGGTAGCTCAGTCTAAGAAGCGTTTTTATGGACAGACGCGAACGGAGGAGGGGAGGAGGATTAGTTAGGAGAGCTAGCTGCCGGTATGCGCGATCGGTAGCTCGAGCCCACGCACCTTACATCGCTGGTCCTATAGCACGTGCGTGGCTATCTCATGCATATATATGCCTTGCACCGCACAGGGAGCAAGAGTTTAGCGCGGGGAAAGGAGGATTAGTTCTATATATAATAGCTGACTGAGCTAGAAGTATATGGTGACTTTAACAGGTATGACGCACCTGCAGATGATTCTTCCGTGGTGGCCAGGTTTGTCCTAAACGTTTAGAGGCGGCGCTTATCGCTGACGCAAGCGAGTACACAGGAGTACATGAAATAGAGAGTAAACAATAAAAGTAAGCATGAATAACCAGATGGTAAGATTAGCGGATCGACATAGATGACAGGAGATGAATGGAGATAGAGATATTATTCATGTACTCCGTGATAACATATGAAAGCAAGAAACTAAGAATATTTATATATAGGAGATCATTTTATCAAATTCACATTGTCGGGATGTAACCAGGGATGATGGCAGATGAGAGAAATTATAGTTTCAGAGCAAACACATACGGTGCTCCGGTTAGGCATCCACCCCCCGTACACTAGAATGCCGTGAAATTGACTGGAAATGCGTTTTGAACGCCGCTTCACGCGCGCGTCTGTCTAGGTATGATTATATTGTAAGAGGACAGAGGGGATCGCCGAGTGAGAGACGCGCATTAACGGTGGTTCACCGCTTGTCCAAATGTGGATAGAAAAAAAAAAAATTAAACAGCACTTGCGACTACTTCGCAAGCGAGCTGATCTCATAAACGGGGCAGCAAACACCCCCTCTAGTAGCTATATTTTGGGTGAAATGTTGGTCAGTAGGGGGGGGTTGAAGCGTACAGTGACTATATCACAGTGTGTACCTGCCTCGGATTATACGGTTTTCCACACCCATTCTGTCCAGGTTATCATATATAGAACAGAGTGTCGAGAGAGGCAATAGGCCCACAGGTGCATGAATAAGACATGTACGCATCGGCGTGTGTGTATGCATCTAGGTCAATGTTTAGAAAACTGTTCCTATGTGTTTTCTAGCTATCGTAGGCCTTCGCATGCTAAATTGAGTGACCAATTCATTTGAATGACATAACAGCTGATTGTGTTCCTAAGCACAGTAGCGGCAGGCTAATTTGCCCGAGACATCGTTGTTAATATCCCGCGCGAGAAATGCATCCGAGATGGGACGTGACCAAACAAAACAAACCTCATAGTTACACGCTCGAAATAAAATCTATAGGCGCACACTCAATACTGCCAAGCTGGAAAAACAACGAATTCGTACAAAAAGTTGCCGACCGAGCTACAAAAACATGACAGGCAGTTGGACAGGTTAGACGCTACATAATTACAACCTTTGACCATTCATCCGCGTCTCCTGTCTGAAAGGATCACATAAACCTTTATGTTCGGGATAGCGATTAAAAGTCATTATTTCATAGAGAGCTCTCTTCTATCTTCTAATCTAAGTATCCGCCAATATCATGAGGGCTGGATATTGACAAAGTAGTCACTTGAATAGGCACAAGCGGACAAACAATCAGCGAGATACCAATCCTGACAAGCTGAATAGATAGACAATGTCATACAACGATCCTATCTATGGTTATTGAGACCACATGCACTTATTGCATAGATAAAGCGAAAACAAATAAAGGACTTCTAGAGATATCGAGGGCTCTCTGCGTTCAGGCTTACACGAGAAAAGCCTCCTTGCATGTCTTTCTCCTCACCACATCTGTATTCGCCTTAGGTCTCCCCCGTTCCTTCTCTCTCATCTTCATACTCTCACAATCTATCTTCTGTTCAAAATTTGGCCCCCTACCTCATCCACCTTTCTCCTACATTCCACTTCGTATCTACTTTTCTTCCTCTACGTCTCCGCCATGTCTCCACGCCTCTTCACCGCTGGCATCTTCTCTTTCCCTTCACCCTTCTTTATCTGCTCCTCTCCGCCTCAACAATCCTTTCCAAACTGGTGTACAATGAAGCACCATTAGACAATATACGTTTGGGTAGCAACTATCAAATTATCACTCAACGGCAGTGACGAGGGTTGCATAACGGCAAATTTCCAAACTCTAACTCTAACTGTAACAATATAACCCTAATCCGTATTAGACAGGTATATATAAATGGACCTACTAGGTGTTGGCAGGGTA
>NW_014577130.1:298081-309299 GCF_000485595.1 Priapulus caudatus | reverse complement strand
CCGGGCGTCGCCATCACTAGCCTTGGAGCGTTTCATATGAAATATAATGCTAAATAAATACGAAATCTATTACTACAAAAGTTCTAATTGTTTCTCCTACATCTTTCACCTATTTCCGTAATGCCGTCAATGCTCATCTGTCAACACCGCTTGGCCGCGCACGGCTAGGCTGCTGCCACGACTGACACATAATTAAAAAAAACTTATTAATATATATAATATATGTTGATTTCGTATTTATTTAGCATTATATGCTTATTGAAACGCTCAATGTGCCTGATGGCGCGCATGTCACGAACGAGCATACAGCAGCCGGCGAACACACCAGCGAGTCACGATCGACTGTGTAGTTAGAGAGGACCGGCGCGCATATATTCACAGGAGCCTTACCAGTATATTTCATCTCTGTGGGGCTCGGCACGAAGCCACACACATGTTAAAGTCGACGGCGTCAACACATGTAAAACTGTTGCTGTCGGCGCTATTTTAAAATGACCGAATGGACAGGAATGCCATTCATGCAACGCGCTTGTCAGGCACCTCGACCAGCTACATGGTGCCTATGCATGCAGCATGCATCGCCTCCATTCACGAACAGATCACGCATGCATAGGCCGAAAATTCGCACCCGGTCCGGTATTCACTATTCAGATAACCTTTCTTTATATTAGATGTTTGACACTCACGCCGGGTAGCATCGCTATAATGAATTCGTCTGGGATAGACAAGCTTCGAACTAATGTTTTGCTCTCTAATAAACTAATAAGCTTGCGAGAAGCAACTAAGCGGTTATAGTCACGATGCAGGTCGTAATATGGCTGAATGGGAGATACTGAAAGAGGCAATCATATGAAGAAGATACAAACGTGCAAGTCTCACGTGGGCAGCTAAGTTTAGGCGCGAATGCACATTCTTATCTCGAGTTACTCTAAATGTTATTAAAATTAAATAAATTAAATGGCGCCTGGTAGACATGTGCGCCATACCCCCCCACCCACATGCGAGTACCATGGAATCGTATATATTGTACACACAAATTATAGCATATTCACAAGTATTATACAACACTGTTACAAAATTACGACCCTGGCGTTCATGAACTCTAAATCGCATTTCGTTCAAAACACGTGCCAGCAAGTAAGATGGACCTGTCTACTCAAGAACGCCGTTTGGTGTTTCCTTTGAGTGACCCAAATTATATTATGTCATGTACATGTACATGTACATGTACATGTATATGTATATGTATATGTATATGTATATGTATATGTATATGTATATGTATATGTGTATGTATATGTATATGTATATGTATATGTATATGTATATGTATATGTATATGTATATGCATGTAATATTATGTATATGTATATGTATATGTATATGTATATGTATATGTATATGTATATGTATATGTATATGTATATGTATATGTATATGTATATGTATATGTATATGTATACGTATATGTATATATTATATATATATGTATATATATATATATATATATATACGAGACCGCGTACGAAATTTAAGCTGAATTTTTCCCGATTGCTACGAGCATGCAGCTCTGTAAAACTTGACAGCCACGCAAAATCAGTATGGGAGTCGTGTTCCTCTCTCTCTCCCGCAATGATTAATTGACGTTTATGTTGGCGGCCAGATAGAGCTGTCGATCGACCATTAGCTACTGTGATACTGGGAACTGTTACTCCGTCCAATTTCGTACGTACCATGCATGGATTTTATATCCATTTTCAACCGCGATATGACTTTTACATTGTAGTTCAAGCAGCGGTAATATGATTTCATTAGGAATACTATATTTTTAACGACAAGCAGCAATTTTTGATTTTTTTTAATGTTTCTTGATTTTCATTGTTTATCGGTTACAACCGACTCGCATATTGCGTTCGTTAGTGAACTAATTCGATCGTGACTATTGCAGTAATAAAACTCCATCGCTACGCGCAAACACAAGCCGCTTAAAATTCTCAACGTCGGTATCGGTCTAAGCTCATCGAACGTCATTTAAGGCCATCCACTGTGCATCTGAAAGGTTATACGGCTATCTCTAACCTACCGTGTCCTATAACGATTACATAATTACCAACGAACGAAGAATGAAACCATACAAGCGAACTGTAATTCGCACATACCTTCTTAATAGCGACGCGTGCATTTCGACTATAGCAGCACGTTTCCCATCAAAGATAGACAGCGTAGACATATACACGCACCATATTGCTCGCGATCTATCCCCGTGCTTAGTTAAGTTCCAAGAATCGCAGAGGAGCAGACGTTGTGTCCACTCGGTTAGGTAAATATGGAGGGAGATCTCACGCGTGCTCCAGTCACGTGAAAAGGCTAGCACCTGTTCAGTATAATCACCTAATTAACCTTCCGCCACCCAATTCACGGCCGTCGTATAGTCACCTGCCGCTTGCCAACCTGTGGCGGTTACTGCGCTTACTTGTCCATTCTTCCCGGCATCTCCCGCTATAAGCCTGGACATAGTATAATACGTCGGCGCGCATGGTTCGGACACCGTACTGTGGTAAAACGTATGAAGCCCGGCGCACACGTGAGTTATTTTACTCAAGTAAAATAACGCATGAGTCATTTTAGTCACGTGTGCGGCGGATTTTCGTTGAGTAATTTGACTCATGCGTCATTTTACTTGAGTAAAATAACTCACGTGTGCGCCGGGCATAAGTAAACGATTTTTAGCCTGAATCAAGAATTAGGTTATTCTCGGTATAATTGATTTAATTCCGATGTAAAGCACAATTCCGGATTGGCTTGAAAATGCAATAAATGAGGCTAAATTGGCTTTGCCAGAAGCGATGTTAGTTTCAATAGTTTCGGTACATAATTTACCCATTTTCGTGACGCATTATTACTATACCACTTTCTTGTGACGTATGGATTTTATTGTGAACTTTCCTATGACGTAATTAGAACGCGGTAAAGATGATTAATTCTGAGTTGGACGGCCAAGCGCGCACACATGCACGCACGCCCGCCCGCACGAACGCCCGCCCGCCCGCACTCACACTCGCACTCACACACACACACACACACACACACACACACCACGCACAGACGCACGTCACACGTGCACCACACCAGCGCACGCACGCACGCACGCCGCACGCACGCAGCGCACAACGCACACCACACGCACAGCGTACGCCACGCCACAGGCACAGCACGGCAGCACCACACACTAGCGCACGCGCACACAGCGCACGCGCACCACGCAACACGCACCGACGGCACACGCCCACGCAACAAACACCCACGCACCACACACACGAGACCAACACACACACCACACAGACACACACACAACGGTCTACGCACACACACACACACACACACACACACACACGCCATAAACGTAATTCATATCGATGTTAACAACACGTCGCTAAAGCCTTCTGCGTTATATATACACCGAACGAAAAAAAAACATTCGAGACTTATCAATCTCTGTTTGTGAAACAAAACACGAACACCGGCGTGTCTCCATCGAGCACATCTACGCGCGACAACTATAACCCCTGCTCCCGTTAACGCGCCTAATATACCCCGACCAGCCAGCGCGCGTGGAATGGCCGAGCGAAGTGCGCGAGTGGGGAGTGGGTGAGTGCAGTCAAAGCTCACAGACTAACGGAGCAATCGCATAGAATAACACGAGACACATGCGGAGGGGAGGGGGAAGGAGCGGTGAGGGAAAGGAGGAGCGGGCAGGGGGAGGTGAGGAGCGGAGAGGGGAGGGCGGTGGGAGCGAGGCATACATCGGTCGATGTCAAGCGGTGGTTTTCTTTCAGCAGAGGTTCTGGTGTCGAAGCGTAGTACTAAACTAGTCGCTTGATCGTGCGCTTACTGCTGTTCCCCATACGTTGCAATACCACGCGAATTGTCGAAGAATATGTCAGGGTTGACCCGAAGGCAGTAGCTAACCAACCAGGGGCAGCAATAAAAAACACGCGAAAAAATGCGCAGCAAAGAGACGAACTTACACTGACCGTGTTATGGTGTTTATGGGAGGTTTTGCGTTTGACATGCTGTGGCAAGTGGGCGTACGACGCCAAGGTTCCTTTGCGTATATCTTTTAGTAGAAATGGGTGCGACGCACAAAGTGACAGTATATAATTATACAAACGGGAGACATAATATCTTATTCTTTAAATATTAAAAAATATTATTAGTTAATGATTTTCTTGCAATTAGAATTCACAATATTTAAATAATCTACATTCATAGAGTCGTTATTCACACTGTTACGACGTAACAGGGAGCTAATATTGACAGTCGAAAATCACAAGACTTTTACAGTATGGAAGATGTTCGTCCCGTCCTTTCGCCCGCCATCAACCGTCTGGTCAATGTCAGGATGTCTCAACGTATAAATGACGGCTCGAAAACACGCGTATTTGTGTTGTTAAAATAATCCACATGCATCTTGGAAAAAATGCAAATCCAAAAAATGCAAAATGTAAAAATGTAAAATGTAAAATGTAAAATGTAAATGTAAATGTAAATGTAAAATGTAAATGTAAAATGTAATGTAAATGTAAATGTAAATGTAAAATGTAATGTAAATGTAAATGTAAATGTAAATGTTTGTAAAATGTAAATGTAAATGTAAATGTAAATGTAAATGTAAATGTAAATGTAAATGTTTGTAAAATGTAAATGTAAATGTAAATGTAAAATGTAAAATGTAAAATGTAAAATGTAAAAGTAAATGTAATGTAAAATGTAAATGTTAAATTAATAAATGTAAATGTAAATGTAAATGTAAATGTAAAGTAAATGTAAATGTAAAATGTAAATGTAAATGTAAATGTAAATGTAAATGTAAATGTAAATGTAAATGTAAATGTTTGTAAAATGTAAATGTAAATGTAAATGTATGTAAATGTAAATGTAAATGTAAATGTAAATGTAAATGTAAATGTAAATGTAAATGTAAATGTAAATGTAAATGTAAATGTAAATGTAAATGTTTGTAAATGTAAAATGTAAATGAAAAATGAAAAATCCAAATGCATCTTGGAAAAAATGCGCAGCAAGAGGCGAACTTACACTGACCGTGTTATGGTGTTATGGGAGGTTTTGCGTTTGACATGTGTTCCTTTTGCGTATATCCTTTAGTAGAAAAGGGTGCGACGCACACAAGTGACAGTATATAATTATACAAACGGAGACATAATATCTTTATTCTTTAAATATTAAAAGAATATTATTAGTTAATGATTTTCTTGCAATTAGAATTCACAATATTTAAATAATCTACATTCATATAGTCGTTATTCACACTGTTACCACGTAACAGGGGGCTAATATTGACAGTCGAAAATCCCAAGACTTTTACAGTATGGAAAATGTTCGTCCCGTCCTTTCGTCAATGTCAGGTTGTCTCAACGTATAAATGTCTTAAATGACGGCTCGAAAACACGCGTATTTGTGTTGTTTTCGTGAAAAAAATGACATCCATCCTGCGGACAAGAAAAAAACCGGCCCTACCATTCGCTCACGTTAAACCGAACAGCGAGATTTCATGACTCAGAGCACAACGAGGAACGTGGGTCGTTGTTACCTCCGCCCAACGGAGTTGGAGGGGAGGTTATGGGATCGGTCTCGTGCGTTCGTGTGTCAGTGTGTTCGTGTAGCCCAGCAGCAGGCCAGTCAGTGTTAGCGTGTTAGTGTGTTGGCGCGATCGATATTAGCGCGTCGAGTCGAGCGTGTACTTGTATGTGAGCGAGCAGCAGCAACGAGCGGCTGCTACGAGCTATGTCGCTGGCGGAGGTATGCACTCTCCGTGAGTGCCCTCTGTCTAGTTGTAAATGTTCTACTGCATGCAAGGCCCAGCAGATGTGCAAGCGACAGAATCGGTACAGCATTGATTCTCACGCTCGCACGTTGCCCGATTTCTTTGACACTTTATCCAGCTAAGAAGCTTTTATGGACACACGAACCTCCGGTATGCCGATCGGTCTCACCCCCACCTACCCGGTCCTGCACGTGGCGTGGTATGCTCATGCATATATATGCCTGCCACCCACGAGAAATTTATGCGCGCTGGTAGGCAAATAATCTGCTTCCTATATATCAGGTGACTTTACGAGGTATGCCACCTGCAATGATCTTCCCGTGGTGCTCAGGTTTGTCCTAACGTTATTATCGCTTTCCTGACCGCATGTACACAGGAGTACATGAATAGAGAGATTAATAAAGAAGCATGAATACAGATGGACTGACGATAGATGACAGAGATGAATGGAGATAGAGATCTATTCATGTACTCCTGATGATAACATATAAGCAAGAAACATAAGATTTTATATTAGAATCATTTATCAATTCACATTGTCGGGATGTACCGATGACTCACTGGATTATATCCCCCTCCTCCTTTATCCCACCCCCCGTACACTGATGCCTAAATTGACGTGGAAACTGCGTTTTGAACGCCCTTCACTGCGCGTCTGTCTAGGTATAAACAGTGCATCGCCGTAGAACCACGTGTTGCACGCTTGTCCAAAGAAATTAAACACACTTGCGACTACTTGCCAACGACTGAGTCCATAAACCGGGCAGCACACCCCCTCTAAGTAGCTATATTTTGGGTGAAATGTTGGTCAGTAGGGGGGGGGGGTGTAAGCTACAGTGACTATACACTAGTGTGTACGGTCCTCGATTATACGGTTTTCCACACCCATTCTGTCAGGTACTATATAGAACAGAGCTGTCGAGAGAGGCAATAGGCCAGTGTGCATGAATAGAGAATGTACGCATGGCGTGTGTGTATGCAGTCTAGGGTCAGATGTTAGAAACTGTTCTAGTGTTTTCTACTATCGTAGGCCTTCGCATGCTAAATTGAGTGACCAATTTCATTTGAATGACATAACGCTGATTGTGGTTCCCTAGCACTAGTAGCTGCAGGGCTAATTTGCCCGAGACATGCGTTGTTATAGCTCTTGATTAAATGCATCGAGGGACGCCACAAAACAAACCTCATTTACACGCTAGTATCTTATAGGCGAATCAAAATATGCCACTGAAAAACTAACGATTCGACAAAAAGTTTGCGACCGAGCTACAAAACCATGACAGCAGTTGGACAGGTTAGACCTACTAATTACAACCTTTGACCTTCATCCGCGTCTCCTGCTGAAAGGATCACATAACTCTTTATGTTCGGATAGCGATTCAAAAGTCATTATTCTCATAGAGAGCTCTTCTTCTATCTCAATCTAAGTATCGGCCATATCATGAGGGGTGGATATTGACAAAGTTGTCATTATTCAGCCCTGATATCATGAAACATGGTCAAGTAACGTTAGAGCACATCATTATTGCTATAGCGAAAAATGAGGAATGGGGTAGAGGGACTCTCTCGTTATCGCTCCTTCATTCTTTCTCCTCCCCCATCTGTATCGCTAGGTCTCCCCCCTTCTCTCTCCATCTCACTCTCACATCTATCTTTACCTGTTCAAATTTGCCCCCACCTCTCCACCTTTCTCTCTACATTCTCACTCTCGTATCTACCTTTTTCTTCCTCTACCTCTCCGCTCATGTCTCCACCCTTTCACCCTGGCATCTCTCTTCCCCTTCACCCTCTCTTTATATCTCTCTCCCCCAACAATTCTTTCCAAACTGTGTGTACATGAACACCATTAGAGAATATACGTTTGGGTAGCAATATCAAATTACATCAACGGCAGCGACGCTGCCAGGGTCTATGTCTCCCTGGGTACTGCCGGAACGTACCCTGGTACTATCTAATATGCCGGACCGTACCTTGCCTACTCCACTAACGAGTCTAGGTCGCCTACGCCCACTCCCTAACCCTAACCATATCAGATAGTTCCCAGGGTACGTTCCGGTATACCGGACCGTACCCATACAGGGTACGTTCCGGCAGTACCCTGGGGGACATAGACCCTATCAGCGGCAGCGACAGTTACATAACGGCAATTTCCAACTCTAACTCTAACCCTAACTGTAATTATAACCCTAATCCGTGTTAGACAGGTATAAAAATGGACTACTAGGTGTTGCAGGGTATACGGTGGATCAAAATAATGTAACCCCACGGAGTAAGGTTACCCTGTTAGGTTACATTATTGTATCTAGGTATACGGTGATCCATTCAGGAATGCCAGTATTTCTCTTATTTCTCTCCCTCAGGACTCTTGCGTCCACAGGCACTTGGAACGTCTCAATAAAAAAATTTATGCTAAATAAACACGAAATGTATTTACTACCAACCACCACTCACAGGCGCTTGACGCGTTTCAATATAATATAATGCTAACTAAATACGAAATCTATTTACTAGCAAATTCCTAATGTTTCTATACACTCTTTCACCTATTATTGCCGACAGTTTTCTGTCAATTCCGTCCAAATCCTACGTGCAACCATATACGCTGCCAGCCACAGGCACTTGGACCGTTTCAATAATAAAATGATGGTTAATAAATACAACTTGTCAGTACTATACTACTAGCCCTACCAGTACCAGTACCAGTAATAGTCTTAATGTTTGATTTGACCTAATAATTTCACTTCAACACCGTCCAATACACCGCTGCAACACATAGCACGCACGCCCTTGTGCATGCACAAATACACAGTGATAATAAGATACACACTTATTCTCTGTGCTGCCAGCCGCCATTGCTTTCGCGGCTCCACTGTTGCATGCTTACACTAATATATATAGTGTACACAATATATATATAGTTACACTATATATATTAGTGTAAGCGTGCAACAGTGGAGCCGCGAGAGCAATAGCGGCGGCAGCTTATATTGTACTACTATATATATTAGTGTAAGCGTGCAACAGTGGAGCCGCGAGAGCAATAGCGGCTGGCAGCGTATATGGTTGCACGTAGGATTTGGACGGAATTGACAAGAAACTGTCGGCAATAATAGGTGAACGAGAGTATAGAAACATTAAGAATTTGGTAGTAAATAGATTTCGTATTTAGTTAGCATTATATTTTATTGAAACGCTTCAAGTGTCTGTGCTGTGCACTCACTCACCTTTCGTCTGCGCGCACCGCGCCGCGATCACACAGTTATAGGAAGTATCCGAACGCCACACGTCATGTCAACTCACATTAACACACACTCTCTCAAACAGCTCACTCCGTAGCTACAGCAGAGAGAGAAAGCGAGAGAGAGAGAAAGCCTGCAGCACCCACTCCCGGTGATGAGGTAGTCAAAACTTTGCCGGCAGCCCCGTGTGTGTGCTACGAAAGAGAAGACGCTCCTGTGCGCATGCGCACTGCACGCCGTACTGACTCGCCGAAGTTTACTGTCGCTGTTCAGCCGACTGTGGCCACATATAATGGACGCCCAAAAAACATTCTCTCAAAACACTTGCACAGTTAAAGCTACCACGTCGACCGCCACGCATCACCTGCGTAGAGGCCTGCGTAGTATTTGTCCTGCTGTTCCCTGTGTCAAGGCTCTATTAACGTAGGGAGGGCATATTAATAACAATCCCTCCACTAGGCGTTTGTAATAACCCCTAGAAATTAACCGCCTATATCCTTTTACGCTCTAGCAGTATATTTGCGTAACGTATTCACGAATTACGGTTCGTAAGTGAAACGCCTCACAGTAAACGTTTGCAACCGAGCAGTACTTAAAGCAGGCAGGACCATATACGCACGGATCGTGAGTGCATATAAACGCTAGCATTTTTTTATAGGTATTATCAGAATTATCTGCTGCGGGGGCGACGGCGTCGTAAAGGCAGAGTCTTGATAGCCTATTTACGCGTTCGTCTGTGTATTTATCGATGCCTTATTACCGCCGTTAAACCAAGCCATGCAAACACGTTGTTGAAAGCAACAAAGGATTGCATGTGATTGCCGGACACATTAAGATACAAGAGACTGCCAACCTGCTACCATGTAACTGCTACCCCCTACTACCGCAGATGGGGTCGTTGTCGTATCATGCACTACAGATATGTACCCGAGGCAGTTTTAGGTTGTTTAGTATTATGTTTATATTTTTATATGAGGTATGTTTAGGGTTAGGGTTAGGGTTAGGGTTAGTGTTAGGGTTAGGGTACACTTTCAACCTACTTGCTACCATGTAGGCTGGGACCTACCTACTACCATGTAGGGTAGTGCCTACCTACTACCATGTAGGGTAGTGCCTACCTACGACCATGTAGACTGATGCCTACCTATTGCTATGTAGGCTACTACCTACCTACTACCATGTAAGCTGGGACCTACCCGTTAGTATTTGTAGCATGGAACCTCCCTGTCCCCCCTTACGACCTAGCTTTCACCCCAGGCTAAGGCCTGTCCGCTTGCCAACTTCTACCATGGGTGGAGTAAGTGTATTTATGGGCGCCTGGCTCCCTATTCATCCGAACAGACGCTCACTGTCCATATATTTGCTCTCCAACCTGCAACCTTACTAACATAATCGCGCCGCGGCTCATTTTCCGTTTCAGCGCATTTCGAGCGATTATTTTCACCATCGTGATGATCAGCCCGTCGTCCGATGGAGAGCCGTCGTGAAACCACCCATTCATTGACGTCTCTCACGCCTATAGATATTCATCCGGACATATTGACCACACACATGCGACTTCTGAATCGCGGTGGCATATTACCCAGTCGGTTCGCATTCTAGACCTTAAATGCCTTCCTGACGATCCATTATGCATACACGCGTAGTTAAACCGACAGCAAACGCATCACATAGATTACAGACCTACCCGGATGTTCGTCAATAGTAATTTTTTTTCGTCATGGCACACGTACGATCCGCCTAGGACAGTCACACCATGCTCATATACTGTCAAGCACTTTCATCGTCAGTTCTCGATTAGTTATGCCATGAACCATGCGTAAATTACGCCAAGCCAATGAAACGATATTGCCAAAGGCTGCAGCATGCAAACAGTCAGACTGAAGCAGGATTTGTTGATCGCACACCGCCCATGTTGTAATGGTTTCATTTTAATTAATGTCAATGTGCAGCATAATTCCCGCCATCTTGCCCGCCATGGTATTTCCGCAGCGGCATGATTAAATATGCATATTTTTTCGTCTTCGATTTGTGCAATCGATCGACAAGCGAGACAGGAGAGAGAGAGCGAGAGAGAGAGAGAGAGAGAGAGAGAGAGAGAGAGAGAGAGAGAGAGAGAGAGAGAGAGAGAGAG
>NW_014577130.1:292872-297900 GCF_000485595.1 Priapulus caudatus | reverse complement strand
GCATCTGAGGGGGTCTAATTTTAAAAATTTTAAGACCCCCCCTTCGCGTGCTCGCAACTTTGGGTTACAGTTAGACCACCCCCCCTGGTACAAATCCTGTACACGCCCCTGCCGAGCAAATTGCCAACATTGAAAAACGAACCCCTCCCCCCCCCAATATAAAGCTGGCTACGGGCCTGTACATCATATCAAGAGCGTATTAAGAAGGCTTCTTTATACGCTCTTCAGCATATATATATATATCAGGAGTAGATAATAAGGAATTCCCTATTATCTACTACTGATATATATATATGACATAATGGCGGGCAATCAGTACAAAGAGAAGAGTGATGCAAATCATTATTATATCGATAACTGTGAATTGCTGTTGCTACCCTCGTGTACGTTAGAGCCCCGGGAAAACCTACAGTTGTTTTTGCTATGCAATGGCGACACGGGGAAATCACGTATTTAGCAAGGTTTGTACATGCCTTTTACCACCCTGACGTTTTGCCGTACTCCATTTTATGGATCACTGAATAATATGCACTATTTCGGCTTCAGTCCGATTATTATTGCTGTTGTAGCATCACGGTGCACCACCACCACACACAGGGACCTAATTACATCACACACCACTTTAGCTTCCGGATAACCTCCTTACCCCCATCCCACCCCCAGAGTCACAGAAATGTCGGGTTTGAAGCATGAGTCATCGATAATTCTTAACAGAAACACACAGGGGCTATGCACTACTTTGCTACACAACACGAGTATGAACGTACTACATACACCACACGTACCTATATACATCCACAGCTCGATTCTGGCTGGTATTACAGCCAATATCTTCGCCAACGTCGTCACCTGACACTGGTCCTCGATTCGCTAGCCGATCAGGTTATAGTAGATCAGAATATAATGATCCTTCTTCAATATGTAACATATAATCTTTCTATAGATAGAATACTCTCGTTTCACAGCCTCTTCATGGGCAGATTTCTGTTTTCCATAGCTCCATAGACACGGTAGTACTCCTCCACATTTCGTTTATTTGACATCGAAATATCATTCGTAGATCCACTTTCACATGTATCTCCCCAGAGAGAGTAACGTCCTTTCACAGTCACTTCCCTCCACAGCTATCTTCTACGACCATATAGCGACTGTATAGCGACTATATACAGTTTCTTTTCTGAGTTATGTCTTTCCACAGCGCTCCTCCTGCGCACAGCAGTTATCTCCCTAAAACCTAAAACCTGCCGCTCGCACCACTGGTGCTGGCCTTGTGAATATGCTGTCGTCTGCTCTCGCGCAGTCATCGCCTGGCCACCACACCCAGTGTGCGCAAATACCACAAACAATCCAAGCAAATACGACACAGCATATACGCCAGTATCACACACAATCTACGCCAGTAACACGCACAATACACGCCAGTATCACACACAATCTACGCCAATACCACACACAATCTACGCCAATGGCCCAATACCACACACAATATACACCAATACCACACACAATCTACGCCAGTAACACACCAATATACGCCAATACCACTAAGTCTACGACTACCATACTGAATCCCTGGCTACTGGACACTGAATTTATGATTACCATACTGATTCTACTGCCATAGGCCTACCACACTGAATCCCTGGCTACTAAAAGTCAAAATATGGCTACCGCTCTTGAATCTACGCCTACCATCCTGAATCTATGGCTACGAAACCCAATATACGGCAAGACGTCGCCCAGCATACGGAAACACCACACCCAAGCTACGGCAACACCACCCTAGATATAACTATCTCAGTTTGCTGTCGTAACTCGCGGGGCAACCCGCCTGCAGGCCTACCGTTGCGCGAGCCACACACCCATGCACCACCACCACCAGCAACCACTTCATTCATCCGTAGTGCGCGCGTCATCTGATGTCTCGCATCAAGTTTTCCTATAACGCAGGGGTCCACAATATCGCCGAGTTAAAATCGATGCGGCAACAAAACGCTACACCAATAGCCGCAATCTACGCGTTTTCCGCGTTCCGCGTTTTCTGCGCGTTTTCGGCGCGCTTCGGGTAAAGATTGCCCCGACCGAGCGCGCGGCTCCGTGATGACCGCATGACATCGCACGCACAGATCTAATGCAGCAAGTAGCGGGACCCTGGGAAGCGGGAAGAAGGGGAGGGGGGGTAAGAGAGTCTGAGAGAGAAGAGAGAAAGAGAGAGAGAAAGGGGGGAAGAGAGAGAGAGAGAGAGAGAGATATGAAAAAGGAAGAAAATGTAAGCGATAGAACGAGATGGGTAGATAGACGAATGGATAAGTAGATAGATAGATAGGTGCAACAAATAGATAGTGCTCGCACGTACGCGCGAACACGCCCCGCACGAACGTACGTATGCACACGCACGCACGTACGCACACAAACGCACGCACAAACGCACGTACGCGCGCGTGCCGGACACAATATACCTGCAATGGCAACCACAGCAGAATCACCTGCACGCGGCGATTTCGTTACAGCGTTCACACATTACACGATTCCGCCATCGCCGCGTCTCAACGCACGGGCTCAATTTGCAGTTTTCGAACGCACTAGCCGTGACCAACCGAGAACAGTTAACTCTATACCTACAGAACAAAACCTCGCATGAGGACGACGCGTCCGCGCAGTAGACTCACGAGGGAGGTGCTTGTCTTACTCGCCAATAGCAACGTACACACTTTTGCACAAGATCTGCATATCAGTTCAACTACCCTTAGTACCCTATAACCTATTACCTTTAATTTGTATTATGCAAAATACAGATATTTATGCAGTGGCGATCCCACACATGATAAGACGCGACTGTACACTACACCAACCAGTGTTTACAGATATAGCGCATGATTCCGCCGAAGTCATCCACTGATGTTTATCCACAGGCCTGATATCATGCGTTTCCGTAACTCTTAAGCCCGGCGCACACGTGGCGATTTTTGTCGACAGAAGCTGGCGATTCTGTCGCCGCAGAGCAAAAATCGCCGCCGAAGAAATCACCACGTGTGCGCTGCCCGCGTCACCGATTTTGACGCCAGAAACTCGTCGCTGGAATATCAAACATGTTTGGATATTTTGGTGCCCAGTCGCTGAACAATCGCTACGTGTGCGCCGCACTGGCGATGGATCCCGGCAACAGTTTTGGATTAACCAATCAAATGCATGAGTTTGAAGGCACGTGATTGCAAATATTGGCAGCGCCCGTGGTGTGGTTTGAACAGGTCACGTACAGTTCATACAGTGGTATGTCAGCTGATGGAACCGGTTGAATTGTCGCCGGGTGGCGGCACACGTGGCGATTTTTATCGACAGTCTACGGCGGCGATAAAAATCGACGGTACTGTCGATAAAAAATCGCCACGTGTGCGGCCAAGCTTTATGTGCGTTTAGAACCATCTATGGAACCATAGATTTTTACGCTATCCACAAGATTGCGATAGGGTTAGATACAAACATTGTGTGTTTACAAAACGTTGTATACAAATGTTGTATACAGATGTTGTTGTGCTTACAAACATGCGTTTGTATATAAAAAATATATATGATAACTATATTATTTCTATGGTTATCTGTATTATTTCTATGGCTTTGTATATATCTTTGCGCTAACTAAGTCTAAACTAACACACTAACATAGTCTGCAACAACAATGGCTGCCGGCGTGTGTTTATACGCTGCGCGTGTTTAACAGCGAGGCTAAGTTGGATTGTGTTTCGCTATGATTTTACACTCTGTACTGCATGGCGACACGACGCGTTAATTCACCCTAAGCGAATTTTAATTAAACGGACATCGCGATGGCGTAAATAAAACACAGCACACTGTACGACGCCAACGATACGTACGCTAAGATGCAAAATCTATTGTGTGACTAAGAAAGCGAACTCGACGCTTCACATGTTTGTACGGTTGTATCGATTATGTGCATAAGTAAGAATAATTACGTGAGTAATAAGAACTTTATACGCACAACTGATAATTCAGAAAAAAAGAAAAAGTACACTGCTTGGCACAGTGTGGAAAAAAGGGCGACGTAGTCTGCGCGTTCATATTCGTACACAAATTAAACTATATCTGCAAAATTAACAGATCTGCAATCTGTGTCCAAACCGCGAAATTTCCCTGCATTTTCTGACCTTCGTATCTGGTATAATTCACTAAAACACATAATAAACTAATAACCCTTTCAGATTCATCGCATCCTTAGAACACTATTTTTCTCAATCGGGTGAAAATAATGACGCAAAATTACCTAGATAACGTTATCGAATTGTCTGTGGTAATATATTAAACACGGAGATGTATGGACAGAATTGTTTGAGTGGCGTTTTGACTTGAGAAATAGAGGGTGTGAGACGGAAACACTACATTTTGTTTAACACCATATTGTTGTTTTAGGACAAATGTGAATGCCATGATTATAAAAATGTGTTAAGTATATACTATTATTTATGCACTTGCTACATAAATACCCTAAAATTCTAGGTGTAGTATCGCTTTAAGATGAGGAATCGTGTCACATACCTGCCATACGAGAACACGTCATTATACAGTTGGACTTCTTCTCCGGGTGAGTTATTGTCGGACCTCTGCCTTCTTCTTTGCGGACAACCTTCTCAACAAGGAATCCTCGCCCTGAGAGAGGACACATCGCATGGTATTAAGACGATAAATTAGGATATATCTGATATGATGAGAAGTGTATAATATAGATTATCTAATTATATTATTCATCTATATTTATCACTCCCTGATATGATGCACACATGAAACGACTATAGATATTCGCATGATGGAGCATAACATATTATGCGACCACTTCATTATCTACCGCTCATGTTGTTTGTTAGCACCGACTTGCCAGCGAGGTATAACCCACCAGCAATAAGAAATATCCACCCCGAAGAACTCACTCAAAATCGAAATTAAATATTATACTAAATATATACTATATATACTAAAATGAACCAATTCGAAAATATTTGGATAAGAGATAATTTA
>NW_014577130.1:289380-292683 GCF_000485595.1 Priapulus caudatus | reverse complement strand
TTTACATTGTGATTGCATCAGCCGTCCCACCGATCTCCCGTAGATCTGTGTAATTCCTCTGTGCATTTACATTGTGATTGCATTAGCCGTCCCACCGATCTCCCGTAGATCTGTGTAATTCCTCTGTGCATTTACATTGTGATTGCATCAACCGTCCCACCGATCTCCCATAGATCTGTGTAATTCCTCTGTGCATTTACATTGTGATTGCATCAACCGTCCTACCGATCTCCCGTAGATCTGTGTAATTCCTCTGTGCATTTACATTGTGATTGCATCAGCCGTCCTACCGATCTCCCGTAGATCTGTGTAATTCCTCTGTGTATTTACATTGTGATTGCATCAGCCGTCCTACCGATCTCCCATAGATCTGTGTAATTCCTCTGTGCATTTACATTGATTGTTGATCACTGATGGAATCACACTGCGTCTAGCGCTGTAGAATACAGATGCTGCACTGCCAGGCATAGCTGTGCTGTACTATTGGCAGCGTCTCCCTCATTCTGCTCAGTATTCTCACCGACTACTGCCAGCGTATCTACCCTATACTACTGCCAGCATTGCCCCTACTAAACCTACTGCCAGAATTTCTTATAATACCGTGAACGAATACCCTTACTGCTGTCAGTTCTTCTCTCTACTACTTAGCAATTCCCGCTCCCTACTACTAACAGCGTAGCTCCCTACTACTTAGCATTATTCCCCACTACCCCCAGCTAGCATCCCCATTAGGCCTACTATTGCCAGCTAGTATGCCCACTACTATTGCCAACTAGCATCCCCCAACTACTGCCAGCTACCATACGCTACTACTACTGCCAGCTAGCATACCACTCAATACTGCCAGCACCCTCTACAACGCAAAGCTAGCACCCACTACTATTGCCAGCTAGCATTCCCCACTACTACTGACAGCTAGCATACCCCACTACTACTGACAGCTAGCATACCACTTCATACTGCCAGCACCCCCTACTACGCCAAGCTAGCACCTCCCCAAATACTACCCCCAGCTGGCATTTCCCTGCTACTACCGGCACCCATCTACTACTGCAAACTAGCATCCCCAACTACTGCAAGCTAGCACTCCCCATTATTACTGTCAACTAGCATTCCCCCTACTACTGTCAACTAGCATTACCCCTACAAATGCCAACTAGCATTCCCCCTACTAATGCCAACTAGCATTCCCCCTACCACTGTCAGCTAGCATTACCCCTACCACTGTCAGCTATCACTACCCCTACCACTGTCAGCTATCACTACCCCTACCACTGTCAGCTATCACTACCCCATTACCGACAGTTCTCCCTCCCTGGCCCCGAGTTGCATTTACCAAGTTCGTCGAGGCTCCAGGCAGAGTTCTGCTGCTGCTGGAAGGCCTTCCTCGCCTCGAGTCTCCTCAGCAGTGAGCCACTCTCCTCCTCCTCAATGTCTGGCCCCTTGCTGATCTCGTGCACGATCGTCTCAAGATCCTGCGTGATGTTACTCAAGATCTGTCAAAAAGAAAGAGAGGGAGAAGATATAGAGGAAGGTGGTAACATATTGCGTGATGTTACTGAAGATCCGTCGAAGAGAGAGAGAGAGAGGAGGGGGAGAAGCTATAGAGGAAGGTGGTAAAGTACTGCATGATGCTACTAATGATCTGTTTGTGAGAGAGAGAGAGAGAGAGAGAGAGAGGGGGGGGAGGGAGAGAGAAACTATGAAGGTGACAAGATTCTGCGTGGTTTTACTCGAGGTCTGTCAAAGAGGAAAATAGAGGAATAGAGGAGCTATAGATATAGGTGGCAAGATCCCGCGTGATGTTACTCAAGACCTGTCGGAGAGAGAAGGAGAGAAAGAAACTATGAAGGTGGGAAGATCTTACATGGTTTTACTCAAGCGCTGTCAGAGAGGGAAAGAGAGGAATAAAGGAACTATAGATGAAGGGAGCAAGATCCTGCATGGTTTTACTCAACATCTGTGGGTGAGAGAGGAGGAGAGAAACTAAAGAAAGGTATGTTAATATACATAGCATGTTTGTGTGAGGAGTAACTCAAGATCTGCTGAGAGAGAAGAGACGGTAGATGAAGGGAAATATCCACCCGCTATGCAACCGTGTGATGTTCTTCTCTGTCTTGTAGGGGAAGACGAGAAGAGAAACTACAGAGGAAGCTCATGTCTACACCGACGTATTCCATCATTAAAGTGATTACGTCACCGTAAATACTAAAAAAATATTTCCACTTTTTCACAAAATATAAGTAATTCTGTTCACTTTTTATGGTTAAATTGCTGCATTATACTTCCTGTCGCTTTTTCACAAAATATAAGTAATTCTGTTCACTTTTTATGGTTAAATTGCTGCATTATACTTCCTATTTTACTATATTGTTCGATGTGAACATACACTCGTGACACATACATAGCCCATAGCAAGCAATTAATGGTAGGAACACAATATCAAATCGTCCAGGTTTTTTGGATTTTTAACTAGTTGAGAAACAATCTTATCAGGTAAGAATTTGACGATACGTTTGTCCCGTTAGTTCTTACTTTTAATGTAAAAAAAAATGACAACAAAAATTTGACAAATTTTACCATAGAAAATTCGTGACGTAGCCAATTTAAGACACTATGCACGAGCAGAGAGCGTAGTATTGTACCTCAGAGATTGCAGTTCCTATACTCCGACTCAAACCATGTCAGCTAAGCAGAGCAGCCAGTTCAACAACTCTGCAGCTACGTAATTCGCAGCTTCTCGCGTCTGTGTTATGTCGTGTCTGGGTCTGTGTTGCTGCTGCTCTATCTTCTATCTCCCGTGGCGGCTAGGGCAGCGACACTAAAGGCGGACGCGCGCAGCAACCTCTTTCGTGGCAGTTAGCAAGTGTATCACACACAGCGAGTTGCCGCTGCTCAGCTGAGTGTGTCCGATCACACCCTCTCACCTCCATTAGTTAGCATACGCGGCCAACCCGCCTACAGCCGTCTGAGACCGCTTGCTATTCTGAGCTCGCTCTGCCAGCATGAGCAAGCGCCGTAAACCGAAAACTATTTAGACCTTTGCCCATCGCGAACCTGAATCGTGTGCCTGCCGCGCGACCCGTCTGCATGTGTGTATGAATGTATGAATGTATGAATGGTTTGTAGGTTTAAGTTGCATATGTGTCAGGAGCTAATGAAGACAAATTCATTTCGTCTTCATTAACTCCTGATATGTGTGTGCATGTAGGTTGCATGTAGCGCGCGCGCGCGCGCGCGCGTGTGTGTGTGTGTGTGTGTGTGTGTGTGTGTGTGTGTGTGTGTGTGTGTGTGTGTGTGTGT
>NW_014577130.1:285976-289361 GCF_000485595.1 Priapulus caudatus | reverse complement strand
GTCGTGTGTGTGTGTGTGTGTGTGTGTGTGTGTGTGTGTGTGTGTGTCTGTGTGTGTGTGTGCGCGCGCGCGTGTGTGTGTGACTGTATGTGCGTGCGTGCGTGTGCGCGCGTGTATGTGTACGCGCGTGATCGTGCGGCCGTGTGTACGTTCGTACGTGCGCGTGTGTGTGGCGTATGTATATGCGTGTATTTGTGTGCCCGTGTGCGTGCGTGGGTACGTGCGTGTGTGCGTGCGTGTGTGCGTGCATGTGTTTGTCTGTGTGTGTTAGTCTGTCTGACAGTGTCAGTATGTCTGTTTGTGCTGATGTATGCGGGTGCGCGCCTGTGTGCGTGTGTGCGTATGTACGTGTATGTACAAGCTGCCGCTCGGGTTGTTCATCTGATAACTGGGAAAACGTGTCGCGATGATGGCTATATGAAGCCAATGCCCCCGCGTGCTACATCCGTATGCACTCACGTACGCGGCTGGAACGTGGGAAGAGCAGAGAGAAGGAGAAGGAGAGAGAGAGAGAGAGAGAGAGAGAGAGAGAGAGAGAGAGACAGAGAGGAGAGGAGAGGAGAGAGAAGGAAATGTACCAGCGCACTGCAGACGCACTCGCTCACGCGCGCGCGCGCACACAGACGTAGATGTTATACTGTAGCTTCCCCGCCATCGTAAATCCATCGTAATCAATCATAATCCAACGCTCTGGCTCTTTCAAATATCCGGTTATCAACGCTAACACGAACGAATTAAATACGAATACATCTACGACTTCTGTTTTTCGCACTGACTATAGCACTCCGTCCCCCCGACACTTCGCCTGCAGGCATAATGTTAGCTCTAGTACTATAGCCCGCGTTCAGCAACTGACACAGTTACTGAACGCGGGCTATAGTACTAGAGCTAGCATAATGTTTACGTAATTACGTAAATACGGGGCACATTACAATCTACGACTGATGGCCAGGACGAGTAGTTGACAGCCAGGTAACGTGGTTTGTATTCCCGTTCAGTACAAGCCAACCATGAGCAATTACTGCGTATAATTACTGCGTGCAGTTGAATGAATTTATATTCGCGTTCAACTATAACTACCATGCATACATCTCACGCGAGCAAACACTTGAATATAGGTACAGACACATAATGAAGAGAGTTCTGTACTTTGCAAATGTCTGGCGCTTTAATAAGTGCACCGTACAACGAGTTTCACCTGCTAGTCCTTTCATACTGACATGTTTAGTAATTTTTTCTCGAGTTTAATATTAGTTTGATCAGGCCTGATTCATCTGCAGATCCATATCTGCAACATAACACCTGCCTGCAATTCATCATATACATGTTGATGCCCGCATATTATAATACCAGGAGTGATTCCGAGTGGTGAATAATGATTATTCACTCCTGATAATAGGTGATAACATCACCGAAACGTGTAAATTTCCACACAAACGTCAACACCAGCTATAATTCTACTGACAGTAACGGACGCACTCCCTCGCACACATGCACATACGCACGCGCGCACACACACACACACACACACACACACACACACACACACACACACACACTTGGCGATTTTTATCGACAGTACCGGCGATAAAAATCGACGGTACTGTCGATAAAAATCGCCACGTGTGCGCCAAGCTTTATGTGCGTTTAGAACCATCTATGGAACCATAGATGTTTACGCTATCCACAGATTGCGATAGGGTTAGATACAAACATTGTGTGTTTACAAACGTTGTATACAAATGTTGTATACAGATGTTGTTGTGTACAAACATGCGTTTGTATCATAAAAATAATATAGATAACTATATTATTTCTATGGTTATCTGTATTATTTCTATGGTTTGTATATATCTTTGCGCTAACTAAGTCTAACTAACAGACTAACATAGTCTGCCAACAACAATGGCTGCCGGCGTGTGTTTATACGCTGCGCGTGTTTAACAGCGAGGCTAGTTGGATTGTGTTTCGCTATGATTTTACACTCTGTACTGCATGGCGACACGACGCGTTAATTCACCCTAACGAATTTAATTAAACGGACTCGCGATGGGCGTAAATAAAACACAGCACACTGTACGACGCAACGATACATACCAAGGGATGCAAAATCTATTGTGTGACTAAGAAAGCGAACTCGACGCTTCACATGTTTGTACGGTTGTATCGATTATTGCATAAGTAAGATAATTACGTGAGTACATAAGAACTTATACGCACAACTGATAATTCAGAAAAAAAGAAAAAGTACACTGCTTGCACAGTGTGGAAAAGAAAGGGCGACTAGTCTGCCGTTCATATTCGTACACAAATTAAACTATATCTGCAAAATTAACAGATCTGCAATCTGTGTCCAAACCGCGAAATTTCCTGCATTTTCTGACCTTCGTATCTGGTATAATTCACTAAAACACATAATAAACTAATAACCCTTTCAGCATCACGCATCCTTTAGAACACTATTTTTCTCAATCGGGTGAAAATAATGACGCAAAATTACCTAGATAACGTTATCGAATTGTCTGTGGTAATATTAAACACGGAGATGTATGGACAGAATTGTTTGAGTGGCGTTGACTTGAGAAATAGAGGGTGCTGAGACGGAAACACTACATTTGTTTAACACCATATTGTTGTTTTAGGACAAATGTGAATGCATGATTATAAAAATGTGTAAGTATATACTATTATTTATGCACTTGCTATCATAATATACCCTAAAATTCTAGGGTGTAGTATCGCTTTAAGATGAGAATCGGTGTCACATACCTGCCATACGAGAACACGTCATTATACAGATTGGACTTCTTCTCCGGTGAGTTATTGTCGGACCTCTGCCTCTTCTTTGCGGACAACCTTCTCAACAAGGAATCCTCGCCTGAGAGAGGACACATCGCATGTATTAAGACGATAAATTAGGATATATTCTGATATGATGAGAAGTGTATAATATAGATTATCTAATTATATTATTCATCTATATTATACACTCCTGATATGATGCCACACATGAAACGACTATAGACTATTCGCATGATGGAGCATAACAATTATGCGACCACTCATTATCTACCGCTCATGTTGTTTGTTAGCACGCGACTTGCCAGCGAGGTATAACCCACCCACAATAAGAAATATCCCCCCGAAGAACTCTACTTCAAAATCGAAATTAAATATTATACTAAATATATACTATATATACTAAAATGAACCAATCGAAAATATTGGAATAAGAGATAATTTATAATCGGCTCGCGTCGGCGGTCGGCACGGGGACGAGCAAAGCGACATTGTGATTGCCGTCCACCGATCTCCCATAGATCTGTGTAATTCCTCTGTGCATTTACATTGTGATTGCATCAACCATCCCACCGATCTCCCATAG
>NW_014577130.1:272061-280875 GCF_000485595.1 Priapulus caudatus | reverse complement strand
CCACGTAACGCGGCCTGGAACGGTGGGAAGAGCAGAGAAAGGAGAAGGAGGAGCGAGGAGAGAAGAGAGAGAGAGAGAGAGAGAGAGAGAGAGACAGAGGGCGAAGGAGAAAGGAGGAGAGAAGAATGTAACGCAGCGCCTGCAGACGCACTGCCGCTCACCGCCGCGCGCGGCGCACACAGACGTAGATGTTATACTTGTAGCTTCCCCGCATCGTAAATCCATCGTAATCATCATAATCCAACGGCTCTGGCTCTTTCAAATATCCGCTTACCGGCTAACACGACGATTTAAATACGAATACATCTACGACTTCTGTTTTTTCGCACTGCACTATAGACTCCGTCGCCACACGACACTTCGCGCTGCAGCATGAATGTTAGCTCTAGTACTATGCCCGCGTTCAAGCAACTGACACGTTACCTGAACGCGGGCTTATAAGTAATAAGCTAGCATAATTTTTACGATAATTAACGTAAATACGGGCACATTACAATCTACGACTGATGCCACGAGGAGTAGTTGACGCCAGGTAAGTGGTTTGTATTCCGTTCAGTACAGCCAACCATGGACAATACTGGCGTAATGATTACTGCGTGCAGTTGAATGAATTTATATTTTCCGCGTTCAACCTATAAATACCGATGCATACATCTCCAGCGTCGGGCTAAACACCTTGAATATAGGTACAGACACATAATGAAGAGAGTCTGTACCTTGCAAAGTGTCCTGCGCTTTAATAAGTGCACCGTACAACGAGTTTCACCTGCTATCCTTTCATAGCTGAGCATGTTTTAGTAATTTTTTTCTCGAGTTAATATTCGTTTGATCCAGGCCTGATTCATCTGCAGATCCATATCTGCAACATACACACGTGCGCTGCAATTTCGATCATATATCGTTGATGCCGCATATTATAATACCAGGAGTGATTCGAGTGGTGAATAAGATTATTCCTCCTGATAATAGGTTGATAAACATCTACCGAAACGTGTAAATTGTCCACACAAACGTCTAGACCAAGCTTATACATTCTCACTGACAGTAAACGGACGCACTCGCCTCGCGACCACTATGCACATCGCACAGCCGCGACACACACACACACACACACAGCACCCACACACACATACACACACATCACACACACACACACGACACAACACACATGACACCAACACACCACAACAGCACACCACACACGACACCACACACACACACACCTCACACATCCCACACCAACACACACACACACACACACACGCACACACTACGGCCGCGCGTGCACGCACGCAGGGGTGAGGCACACTAGTGAACGCACCGCGTGTTACCTGCTTTTTTGCAGCTTTTTTACAGGTGCGTAATCAAGAGTATACGGTCTATGCAGGTGAAAGATAAATGGCACTTACAAGAGCTAAGCGACAAGCAGACAGCCCACCCTAGTGTGGGCAGGTATACGTGACAGCCTAACGCACGGGTAAGAGCATACATTTATCACTCATGCATTGCTGTACATAGTATATAGAGAGATGGCGCGGGGGGGGGGGCAGGCACGGGTGCGTGAAGCTGAACAATCCGTCGACATGACTTTCCCGAGTATAGTACAGTAACACGTACATTTAGGATTTAGGCGTTGATAATTATATAATTTTCCCGGGTATATAGTACAGTAACACGTACATTTAGGATTTAGGCGTAATAATAGAACGTTTGCATAATATCAGAAACAGACAACGCTGGCGTAACGACGTCGAATATTTATACGTCGGAAAAATACTAGTTATTGCTGCTTCCCGGGCTTGCCCCGACACACGCCTCTCCATGACACACACACGCACCGTTAGCAAACACCGTACTACTAACATGCTCTTTATATTACACTAGGAAAACGAGTCTATATACGTTACACATAATGATCCCGACACACATGCACACACGCACCGCCACCATGCTCCGGACTACTAACACGCTCTTTATATTACGTTAGGAAGACGCTTCTATATATACATTATACATATGATCCCGATATTAAAGCGAAGCGGTTGATAGACTCCGCTTGTAAAAACACGGGATTTGCCTCTCAAGTATGTGTATGTCCTCAGCAGCCAGAGCGACACGCTCCAAGTACGCATGCGCTACACGCCCTCGGTCAGGAGGTATGCTGCATGCATGCAGAGATGATAACTAAGGTAAACAAACTAGAGACACGCATCGAGCGATAGAGCATCCGTGGTACAGACAACAGACACGGACAACGTGGTTGTGGTATAATTTTTATATGCATTCAGTCCTATAGTAATACAAGGAGGGCTTATACGCACACACCCGCATAGATATACTTATATACGTATAATATTTTCACCGCATTACTATATATATATATTATATTAAATATATATTATAATATATATTATATATACTAGCATAGTTACAACTCTGTACATTGCAATAAGACCAACTTTACAGATACAATGCAAAACAACGAATGCAGCGCCATGTAACGTAAAGATAGACCGCTGTACGTTGTTGCACACACTCACACATATAATACAACAGAACATAGAATACAATACAGTTATAACAATACAAAGCATACTGATACAATAGCTAATACCATGTTCGCCATAATATAACGAGGTAATACAATACTACGTCTATGCTGACATAAGCTGAGCTATAACCTACGCTTGCCGATATACTGACCCTGCATGCTTCCTCCATCACGTTCATGACACAGTGAGCGAACAGCTATGATCACCCATCTAACTATCTACCTGCCCTTGGCTGTTACATCACCGCTACATGAAAACTTGTTTGGTCTGCTGTTGGCTGACTATACGCATGCCCCCCTCCCCTCACCCAATCCCTGCTCACAGGCAACGCCGATGTATATAACGCTCCATTAGATTTATAATGCATGATCTTGTGTCATTATTTATGACAGATTATACACCTCCTACCCCCGCGTACGTACATACACTGGTACACCCTTGCATCCCAGTACACTCCCGCATCCCAGTACACTCCGTATCCGAGTATACTCCGTACCCCGGTACACTCCGTACCCCGGTACACTCCGTATCCCGGTAGACTCCGTATGCCGGTACACTCCGTACCCCCGTACATCCCCGTACCCCGGTACACTCCGTATCCCGGTACATCCCCGTACCCCGGCACACTCCGTATCCCGGTACACTCCGTACACCGGTACACTCCGTATCCCGGTACACTCCGTACACCGGTACGCTCCGTATCCCGGTACACTCCGTACCCCGGTACACTCCGTACGCCGGTACATCCCCGTTCCCCGGTACCACCCCCATACCCCGATCCACCCCTATAGCCCGGTACCACCCCATACCCCGGTCCCACCCAGAACCTCAGCGCATCCCCGTACACCAACACACCTCCGTAACCTGGTACACCCTCATACCTTGGTGCACCCCGTACCTCGCTTCCTCCGTACGTGCCCCGTACATGTGCCCCATACCCCGTGTACCCTACGCACGACGGACGCTCTAACAGCGCTCGTGAAAGCGTTTATAAACACACATTACTCTGCCTCCGAGCATTATCATGCCCCATCCGGCTGCCTTCCATCACGCCGCCCGACCTCCCGTCACTACTACTACACTCGTACCCCCATCTTACTCACCCCTGACACACACCACGGCTCAAATGCCGACCTAGCCCCCTCCCCCTCCCGCTGGCTCTACAGTAATGTCTCTGTTCCTCCGATTCATGGAAGATACCAATGATCTTAATCTCGCTGGAGGTCTCTCGCAGCCGAAGCAGCAGAGGAAACTTGCGATGCGATCATATTAGACCGATGTTTTCTTACAGAAATGATCGCAGACTGAGACGCACACGCCAGCTATGACATCGTTCCCGGATTTAAGAGTAATGACGAATCAGTCTGCGCGAGTAGAGAGCCGATTTTCTGCATGCGCGCGCGGGGGGTCAATTTAGTGTTACGACGATTCGCTTGCTATCTCCCCGTCTCTGTCTCTGCTTCTCTCTCTCTCTCTCTCTCTCTCTCTGTCTCGTTCTCTCTGTCTCTGTCTCTGTCTCTGTCTCTGTCTCTGTCTCTGTCTCTGTCTCTGTCTCTGTCTCTGTCTCTGTCTCTGTCTCTGTCTCTGTATCTGTCTCTGTCTCTGTCTCTGTCTCTGTCTCTGTCTCTGTCTCTGTCTCTGTCTCTGTCTCTGTCTCTGTCTCTGTCTCTGTCTCTGTCTCTCTCTCTCGCCTGCCTGATTTGGCTGCGATAGGCTGCCACTGTTTAACATATAAACCCTCTAGTAAAACACAGGCCGTTGTGGCAGAAACTCACCGCCTGCCTAGCCTACCAGACAAATCCATTACAGCGACAATAGTCCATGGTCCCCTTAAATCTTATCACAGAATTACTAGAAGTAGGGCATAGGCGAAGATTGATAGCAAATATCTTGCTCTCTTATTTAGAATAATTGAGAGCAAGCATATCGACGTAGCTAGACATCTATCGATTATCGATACGCTCTTGCCATTACCAATAGCTTTTATCATATTTTTTATCATCCCAGGCAATAATAGTGGAATGACTGTACTGTATCGTTGAAATTCAAAATTTAAAAGATGTCCTAAGTCAAGTCACTATATATTAATGTGCGTGTGTGTGCGTGCGTGCGTGCGTGCGTGCGTGCGTGCGTGCGTGCGTGTGCGCGTGTGTATGCGTGCATGCGTGCGTGTCTGCGTGTCTGCGTGTCTGCGTGTGTTCGTGCGTGCATGCGTGTTTCTCTGGGGTGGTCTCTGGTGTGTGCAACTGCTGTGGCTTGTTCCAGCTGCCACGTATGGAAACAGCATTAATTCGAAAACTGATGGTAATCAGTAATCACACGCGACTCGAGCGCCACCGCTCTGTTTTCTTCGATCAGTGTGAGGGAATTTAGACATAGATTCGAGTATTGTTCTTCATAAAACCGAACACGACAGGGAATACAAGAGTAAAGTCGCACCTCGCGAACACCACGCCACCACTATCATCATCATCATCATCATCGTCGTCGTCGTCATCATCATCATCATCATCATCATCATCATCATCATCATCATCATCATCATCATCATCATCATCATCATCAACAACAACAACAATAAGTAATATGCTGCCGATAACGACGACGACGAAGACAATAACAACATGAACAACAACAACAACAACAACAACAACAACAACAACAACAACAACAACAAAAACAGCAATAGCAACACCGACGACGACGACAATAACAACAATAGCAACAGCAGCACCACCAACAACAACAGCAGCAGCAGCAGCAGCAACACCATGCACCAACAACAGTAGCAGGAAGAGCAGCAACAACAACAACATTAACAGAACAACAGTAGCAGCAACAACAACAACACCTGCACAAGTAATAATAACGGCAGCAGCAGCAGCAGCAGCAGCAGGAGAACATTCACGGGGTACCTTTCACAGATAATACCTTTCCGGCGAAACGTAAGCTTATCAGCGGCGTAATTCGTAGAACTGGGCAGACGACCGTTATACGCAAACACCATGCAGAAGAAAGCTAGTAAGCCAGCAGTTACACACCATCGCCACTGACACCGAGGTGTAAACAAATGAAACCAATCCCTCGCGTAACTGCGCAATAGCGATCGCAGCGCGCAGACGAACGTTGGCGTCTGCAACTTCCGACGTGTAATCATGAATGAAATAAACGCTAAATACCTTGAATCTCGACGACCTTTGCCCTTGACGAGATTTGACCTCGATGACCTTCCTACTTCCGGCGAGAAACTATTTAGATGCACATACAGGAAGAATCACTTTTAAGATTAACTAATATCTCCTAGCGATCCTAACAGTTGATGTAAATATCTCTCGATCGCTGTGCAGAGAACGCCTGGCTGCAAACACGTCAATGACAGATATACGGACCTCAGCGAGCTAGCAGTGGTCCATACACTCAGCGCACGCACACATGCTGCAGACGTTCCAGTTTGAGTGAATCACACGCCGTCGGTATAGCCCCAAGCAGAGCAACCTGACTATCACTACCACATGTGAGGCAGAGAGCACTCCATCTATAAAACACGCCGTGCTCTGTGTCCGTAGACTGCTCTGCGCTTCGCTAAGATCAATCCGCAGAGAATTATCCGCAGAGCATTCGCAGCGGCAGGCGATGCTTCGGGAAGCCATCTAGGTTCTAGTTACGAAGGCGTCACGTGATGCACGAGCGTAAACACAGCACTTGTACGACGAGGAGGAAATGTGCACATGTTTCGTTCAATACAATTTTTTCTCTCTTCTTTTTCTAGACCACGTTTGGAAGTGCATCGCTCCGCTTTTGATCACGTCCCGTCTGCTCATGCCGAAGCCAACAGCTTTTTTTGTTTTTATTCGCTTCTTGTGACAAATAGCAGACACCTGTTCGCAGCATCTCTACACGGCATCTAGTAGATAGTCACAGCATACGCACATACACAAACACGCACGCACACACGCACACACACACACACGCACGCACACACACACACGCACACACACCACACACACCACACGCACGCACGCACGGCACAGCACACACACACACACGCCAACACATTACAAACAAGCACACACCTCTGCTCCCACACACCAGCCACGCAACGCACGCACGCAACGCACGATGCCTACGCACCACAACACACACACACACTGTCTCGCGCTAAATCCTCCCTCACGCCGTCACCCTCCGATCGGCACTCCCTGTATACAGTTCTGTTTGCGCACGTGTATAGCATCGTAGCGTGTTCAATCTATTTCTTATACGGAAACATCGAAGGTATTAGGCAAGTAGAGCTAACGTAACTACTGCTAACGTTACGTAAGCTACGAACTAAAGCCTACTGCCAAGCAAGCAGACTTTGTGTTTTGACGTCCCAGAATATGGCAGTTAGTTTGAAGCGTTAAACCCATATTGAAATTTCGATAACGGTTCACGGCCAATGGACTGAGCACATACACGGGCTGCGGCAGCCTGCGATAATTCCTTGAATCGCCCCCCTCTCTCGCGCCTCTCTCTCCTCCACTCATCTCTCTCGTCCTCCTTCTCCTCTCGCTCCGTCGCTCCGCTCGTCTCTCCATCTCTCACTCTATCTCTTCGCCCTCTCCACGCTCGTCATCTCTCTCTCTCTCTCTCTCGTCTCGGCTCATCGCTCCTCGTCTCTCTCCTCTTGTCTCTCTCTGTGCTCGTCGCTCTACTCTAAACCCATCTACTCTGCTCTCATCCCTTTCTCATTCTCTCTCCTCTCTCTCTCTCGCTTTTTTTTCTCTGTCGCTCTCTCTCTCCTTCTCTCTCTCTCCTCTCTCGCTCCTGTCTCTTCTCTTCTCTCCTCTCTCTTTTGTCCTCTCTCTCGCCTCTCCTTTCTCTCTCTCCGGCAGTCTGCCTCTCTCCTCTCTCTCCTCTCGCTCCCTTTCGCTCGCCGCACTGACATCTACCTCCTCCGCCGCCTCTCTTATCTCGTCGCAGCGCGCTCGTCTCTCCCTCTTCTCCCGCGCACTTTCTTTCCCCCGACTCTCCCCACGTATGTGACTCTCCAGCGCTCGTCCCTCCTTGCTCCTCCCTGCCTTGCTCGCCTTTCCTTCCCCCTCTCATGTCCCCCTCCAGGAAACTCAGCTTTCCCTCTCTTCATTTTAATGCACTAACAATCACTCACCAAACAAGCGAAGCAAATCATTGCAATTTTCCGAAAACACTGTGTCGGAACCGTGATCAAGCCCGCGCGTTTCCATGGCATACATCCTGATTCCCCACGCTCGACGTCGTCGCTCTGGTCCTGCGTTTCACTCGCTAACCACATATCCCGGTGTAATCGCGGCAGTCCGATCTCGCGAGGCCTGATAGCGCGCGCGCGGCAGATCGGGGCGGAAGAGATCTCGGCGCAGGGCCGATCCTGGCCAGACGAGGACTCCGATCTCTCGTCATTTGTTCCCCCGTAACGTCGAGGAGAGCTGCGGATCAGGGGCGGCGCCCATCACACTAGAGGGGTAGGGGAGATAGAGCAAGAAGGGAGAACGTCGCGCCTGAAAGGAGAAGCGAACAGGGCGACGGAATGGGAGAGGAGAAAGATAGAGAAGAAAAGAGAACAGGGAGAGAGAGGAAAGAAACAATATATTTTGAGGAAGATATAGAGGCAGAGGGGGATCGGCGCAAGGGTAAGGAAGAGAGCAGATTGAAGAATTGAGTAGAGAAAGAGAGAGTGAAGAGAGAGAGAAAAGAAGAGAGAGAGAGAGATGAGAGAGAGAGAGAGAGAGCGAGAGAGGCGCAGATGAGTGTGAGAGAGATGGAAGAGAGAGAGAGAGAGGAGAGAGAGAGAAGGAGGAGAGAGAGACACAGAGAGAGAGAGAGAGAGAGTCATGCATAATTGGACGACGCTAGCGTCGTTCCATGCACACGCGCATGCAATAAAAAAACATAACAAGTAATAATAAGGGTTGAAGGGTAATCACGGGTACGGCGTAAGGGATGGAGGAATGGAAGAATAGATGGATGAATGCGGTACCAACGATGGCGATGTACAGGGGCAGAAGAAAGAATACAGGAAAGAAGGGAAATGGAAAAACAGATCTGAGATTAACGATGGATGTGTTGACAAAGGCATGGGGGGAAAGGAGCATGGAAATGTGGAGAGAGAGGGGGGGAGAATAGAGAGAATGGCTAAGAGCGAGCGAGCGAGAGAGAGAGAGCCGAGAGTAGAGAGAAGACGAGAGGAGAAGAAGAGGAGAGAGAGAGAGAAGAGAGAGAGCGGCGAGAGAGCCCCGCGAGAGAG
>NW_014577130.1:255417-271401 GCF_000485595.1 Priapulus caudatus | reverse complement strand
CGTCCGATCCGTCCGTCCGGTCCGTCCGCTTCCGTCCGGTCCGTCCATCTCCTCCATCGCATCCATCCATCCATCCATCCATCATTCCATCCTGGCCCTCCACTCCATCCATCCAATCCATCCACCACCTCCCCCAACCCCCCAAGTCACCAACCCAAGGTACCCACCCACCATACACCACCCACCCAACCACCCACCAGTACCCACCCACCAACAACCCACCCCACCCCAAATCGAATCGATCAATCCATCCAGCCATCCATCCATCCATCCATCCATCCAATTAACCATCCACCTAACAATTTAATCATATATTCTATTTCACTCATCCTATGTGAGGAATTCCTTCTAATCTCGACCAGCCGCTCGCGTCACTGCAAACCATAAATATTTGAAGCGTAGCCTTAGTGGTAAAATAGGTGTGGGAGGACAGATTGCGGGATTAGCAGCTGCCTACCGCTGATAAATAGATAGATTATACATCACATCAAGAGCGTATAAAGAAGGTAGTAAATCCTTCTTAATACGCCCTGGATCACATCCAACGCATGGATGCAACGCGTCGCCATGCACACATCTCTCATCATTATAAACTGGCGATTCATTATAAACTGGCAAATTATGACAGCACTGGCCCGACCACTCGAGAGGACAGCGCGTATACAGATGTGCACGGAAGCACGCCAGCACCTGCTTTTCGTTTACCGAATTACCCGGGTTTATCTATGTGTTACCCACCTGTCAACACTCGTGAGATATCAGCTTTCGCTCGAACCACCACGTATATATACGTAGCAGTACGCGCGCAGTAGTCCAGCCAGCCATTGCTGCCGCCGGCGGCAGATGTCTAGCTGTAAACTAAGCCGCTAGTGGTTGCGGCTAGAAAAAGCTCCTTCCGCCTTAATTAGCAGATTTCTGCTTTTACGTGGATTTTACGGGTAGTTGGTGACCATATAAATAGTTGTACGTGGGTGTATGGGAGTTGGGTGTGGGTGGGGTGGGGTGGGGTGGGTGGAGGTTATTGCAGGAGTGCTGTGTAAATGGGGTTCTTTCTCGCCCTCATACTAGTAATAAATATACATGCGTGGTTGGGATTAATACTATATTTAATCGCTTAATTACATTAACCAAAATCTACAGTTGCTAGTCATATCAGAAGCTGAAATGCCCATTTATTGTCGCTAATACTTACTTTTAACATTTTTTGGTTTGCAAATAAATTTCTAGTGTGGGTGCAATCTGAAACGTGAACGAAATCATTTTCTAACTTGTCTATCGGTGCTGAAGCATATCTACAGACAATGTTCACTACGCAGCATTAATAAAAACTAAAACTAAAACTTCCGCATGCATCGGTTCATACACTTGGAACTCTCCTGCTCCCCCCTTCTAATGTTTTCATGACATAAACACAAGCAGTTGTGCCAGTGCGGGTGCTACAGACCCGACGGTGGGAGCTGGGAGCTAAGACGAACCAGTAATAAGATCAATAACTCGTTAGTAAATTTCAGTAACTCGTTGGGGAACGACCTACGAATAAAAAAAATTGCACTCTCCCCTCATCTGTACTGCTGCCATTATACAGTAACCAATCAATGAAAGCACTTAGTAGAGCAGATGGGGTCGTTGTCGTATCAGGTACTACAGATATGTACCCGAGGTAGTTTTAGGTTGTTTAGTGTTAGGTTTATATTTTTATATGAGGTATGTTTAGGGGTAATGTTAGGGTTAGGGTGAGGGTTAGGGTACACTTCTGTAGTACAAGTCTGGTACACTTTGTGTATACATATATGTACCTCGGGTACATATCTGTAGTACCTGATACGACAACGACCCCTTCAGCCTTAGTAGAATGAGAGGTTATCTGTGCACGCGATACATCACACTAATATCAATAGTTTTAGTTTCAGTAATTATTGATTGCTAAAATGTAGTCTACAAACTGGTAATTATAAAGTATTTGACTTTATAATTACCAGTTTGTAGACCACATTTTACAATTAGTGATTTTTGCCAAGTCACAGCCGCTAGCAGGTGTTGTCTGATTTTGGAACGGTATAATTTCTGGTACCTCATCTGATTTCCGTGAGTCATAGTAAGGTGACACACCATTTATAATAATAAGCAGCATGAGTGGAACCACCTGGAAACTGAAGAGAAAGGGTTCCGGGAGAATCAGGATAGAAGAGGTTACAAGCGCGTGCATCAAATAACTTATTAAAAAGCAAAGCGATTGGAATCCAATGTTACCTTTAATAGTAAACGACGTTCTACTTTTCAAAATACCCTATTCTACCAACTAAAACGTTAAACGTTTTACTAAAACTATCAACTTAAACGTTAAACCTGCACTGTTTATAAATTGCGTGAATGTGAGAGGTCATGATCAACTCTTACGAGATTCGCCCTTGTTACGTTAGGTTTTATATTGATTTGATGAACGATAGCAAAATCAGTCGGTCGTACATTAGTGTAATGACAGTCTAGGGTCGGCGGTAGTATTTGCTAGGATATGATGAAACTATGTGGCACAAGGGGGCAGCACCTGCCGATGTACGCATTTATACATTGGGCCAAATGTGTGTTTGCACGCCACGCCACGTGCGGGAGATAGTGTGCATGTTTCCCACCATCACACACGCGGGCACGCACGCGCGCATGCACACTCACACGCACTCACGCACGCACGCACGCTCGCACGCACATGCGCACTATCAGTGCTGCTTTAGTTCACGAACGAGAGAGAAGTGACGCCATCTTCTGTCAGGAGACCGAGCTATTCAGTAGTAGGCTCATGTCAATATTGAGCCATAACACAGACCCCCTCTCCCCCTCGCTAAGTCGCTATTCTCAAATATTTAAAGTGCGATACACGGGTCGCGCGATTCTGACATGTACATATAGACCCTCCATCTACTCACCGCCTCCATCGGAGTGCTGTTCTGCGACACGGGTGACGATGGTGACACTGTTGACGACTGTGACACAGGTGACGACGGTGACGGCGGCGACGTTGGCGATGGTGGCGACATCTCTAGTTTTACTTATCTACGCAGATGGCAGCGCGGTCGCTCGCAGGCTGTTGTTCGTCTCATCAAAATATGCGCGCAGCACCATATTCTGAAGAAATAGGAAAATAAATAATAAATAATACAAACACGATGACATGCCGTAACGAAGATTCTGTGAGCAGGAGATGATAAAAACTAGTAGTTCAGCTACGCCTAAAATACATCGAAAGCACGAAAACTCGAAGGCGTTCTTATTCCGAGGCGTTATACCTTTTCGCTTACAATTCACAAAAACCGGTAGGAAAACATGCGCCTTGTTTAGAAACCCGCAGAGTTTCTAACCGCCCGCCCTGCCCGCTGCCGCTCCGCTGCAGCTGCCGCTGCTGCTGTGCCGCTCTGCCGTTCGCGAGCAGTTCGATGCGGTTACCATCGACGTGAAAAACCTCATTTCGCAAAAATCATACAGAAGCTATAAATTCTCGTTCGGAAAAAGCAAGCATGCCACAACACAACGACGCCCGCGCCGGAACACAAACAAACGCGCGTATCCACGGCAATAGAGTGCGCACGCCGCGTCTGCGTGCAAGCGACCGGCTATTTTCTCAAAACATTTCCTCTCTCCCACATCAATCGGCAGCGAGTGGAGGAAGATAGCTGCAGCGGGCGGCGGTTGTTAGTTTAGTCTACGGTAAACGAAAAGGCAACTTTGCAACTGTATAACTTCACCTCGTAAACGCTACCACGTGTTGGTACGAGAGGCCGCCATCCGTGCTGTAAGCAAAGCCGTTGAAACGTTATCGAATTTTTTGGGCTAAACGATTCAATTTCTCCCGCTTTCTCATTTCCATGATACACGCGCGGCCACTCGTGCTTAAACCGCGTTTACGCTTGAACGAACACTGTTACAGTTTGAATGTTTTTGCGAAAATTCTGTAGGACACCAATAAAAAAAATAAAATATTTGTTTAAACCCAGTATCGATTCTTATCTGGCACGCATTCCGCATGCTATACACCCCCAGACACAACTCGAAACTGGAGTTTTCTGATCTGTGTGTATATCTATTGCAACGGTTGTTCACGTGTTATCCAAACACCGTCGTTGCACAGCGTGCATATATAGAAACACCTACATACAGCTCGAGCGAAACACGCCTATAGGGTGTCTTTCCACCGTTGGTGAACCATAGGCGGTATACTTCACCAAATGTCACGACAGAATCAAAAACATCAGAATCGCGGTGTGTTATAAGCCAATGACAGATATTCTCAGATAATAAGGTTTACGCCTCAGGTGTAATACGATTACCTGAAGCAGGTATTTTTATATTTTGTCGCGGTTTATCACTTCGAATTATTCTTGTTTGTACAGAGTACACTCGTGCCGGACTCACGCTGGGAAAGTACCGAGCAAATCCCGCTTTACGATTCTCTCCCCATGCGTACTTTAATCGCGAGAAGCAACTGTGCCAATATAGCGACAATACGAGAACTGGCGTTTGCACTTTAAGACAAAAAGGATACGATGTTTCCGTGATGTCGAGCTAAGTACGAAGTCGACAGACGCACACTCGGGGGACAAACGAACGTAAAACACACACACCCAGCTGACAGCAACGTGAAGAGAATAGCAGTTGACGTGACGTCACCCAACTTGCCGGGAGTCACAAAACTAGCCAATTTTCCGCAGTTAACGACCATGTGTCGCTAGCGACGGACGCGCATCGTCACACGCGTGTACTCTCACAATACCTGCGTTGAAATCATGCGTGCTTACAGGCCACGCTTAAACGATTGCGCGTTAACCGCACAGGAACAATCCATAATGATAGAGAAGTTCGCTTGTTTAGCAGCTGCATGGGTTTTGTATTTCAGGTTGTCCCCTCATACGTGTATATACGTGCAAGAAGTGAGTTTTTTCAGACACTGTAATTTTATTTTTATTTAGGGTTGTCCCCTCACGTGTATATACGTGCAGTGAATGGGTAAGATCAGTTTACCTTACCTGGTACACACGCCCCTCCCCCCTACGAAATGCTGCGTCGGTGTTAGGCCCTACACCGTAAACTATAAATCTTTGCGGGGCACCCTCAAGCGCAATTCTGTCTTCACAGACGAGCACATAAAAGCTATAGGACTCAGTAAACACCATCGCAGACGCCACTCGCCACGAAGATGTCGTAAATAAAACCAGAAACGAGCTCCTGATTTCTGATGTAAGTGGCGATGAAATATATAAAGACATTAATCTAACTATTGTTAATTATGACCATCTGTTTGATATAATCCAATAAATGAATAAGTTCTCTTTAACAAAACGTTTAAATTCTTGTTCGGTTAAAAAGAACTTATTCATTTACTAGTCAAACAACAGTATATTATTTCTACGGCTATATCGCTGCCATAGAAATAATATAGATAGACTGTCTCTAGATATTTCTATATGATCGCTGCACACACTATAACTCTCTCACTATCCGCTAATCCGTCGGGTCGTTGCAAACACGTCGCGCCTAATCTCCCTACACGTGAAATTCTCCTGTACAGTGCGTGCCAGCTTTGGCTCAGACCCTATAGGATTATCCGACTGGATCTTGCGCAATGCAATCAAGCCATCGTGCAAGACCCAAGTCACCATGGCTTAGATGCCGGACTCGGATTGCTTAGCTTGTACAAGTAACCAACACCAAACCAACACAGTACCAAACAACACCAAACAGTGGGTTAATAAATCAGAGATTTCCAGTAAGAACCGACGTAATGGAGTTCATTTCTTGTATCAATCCGGGCGCAGATATATCGTGGAGACAATGCAGTACTACCGAGCGTTTCAAGTGAGAAATTTTTCCACGCGACAAATGGTTGTGACTTTACCACGCAATTATCGACAGTGTTACTCTTTCAAGCTCTAGAGCAAGTTAAAATTTTAGAACGTGTCCACAAACATGTACGGATCATTATGGCCGCCAACCCCGTAACTAGCGGAAGCGATGTTACGTTGGATGTTAGCAGTTCCATTCTAGACACCCCTACGGTTTTCTGTCACTGAGCCCTATAAGAAAAGAGTGGGCTCTCGCATATCAACAAGCCCCTTATCTCACGGCACGTTCGTAGGCAGAGGACACCAACGCTCAGAGTGGTAAGAAGCGAGTGTTTCTGTGTGGGGAGAGAAGTAATGGAATGACAAAGGAATATACGCGGCCGTGTCTGTCTCGGTTGTCTGTCTGTGCGTGCGTGTGTGTGCTCGCGCGTGCGGCGGTCAGACGCCGGCAGGCAGCGACGCGCATCCAGCTTGTCTGTCTGTCTGTCTGTGCGTGCGTGTGTGTGCTCGCGCGTGCGGCGGTCAGACGCCGGCAGGCAGCGACGCGCATCCAGCTTTACCTCGTTATGTGAGCGACTGCCTGCCTGCCTGTCCGTCTGCCTGCCTTACTACATAACCCACGGAGCAAGCGAGCACTCACACACGAGCGATGCTCTGCCCCCGGGGGCGGTGGCGGCGCAGAGAGGCCAACGAGTCAAGACTTGAAAGCGGCTGCCAAACCGCTTGTTACGGCTGCATTAGCTTTAGTTAGAATCAGCTTTAGAAGTGAGAGTGCTGGGGTGGGCGCAAAGCTGGCGGCTGCCTGCCACGGTGCGAAAGTGGAGACGAATGTTTCAATCATGCGAAGAACCCTCTGCATATAGCTGTGGATACAGGACGTGTCAGCGAACCGGTGGAAATGATAGTAATTAATATACATCCGCGCACCATAATTGTCTACGAACTGAGTGCTATACCTGACAGCTAGCACACACATTATTTCAGCGATTAATTAACGATTAATTAATTTAACCAATGGTTATTTGTCTTAACTGTTAGCGTAGCGCGTCAACTCGCGATGCAGCCTTGCTGCCGGTAATCTACCGATGTGTAATCAGTAATCACCCAGCAGTGTGCTGCACGTAAACTACGGCTCCCCCGTAAAGGCATCGATCACGATCACGGGCGCATATTTAAAATTCGAATTACACACAAGCGAAACAAGCTGACGCAGAATGGCGAACAAATTCTCTAGCTCTAGCTCGCGGCGATAAATTCACTTCTCTTGCGGGGGACGAAAAAACGTTCTGCTTCCCGATCACGAATGCGTATCACAGCAAGATATGCCGGACTATAAGTACGCGTGAAATCGCCAGTCACTCACAAGCCCATAAGCCGTGTCCACAACATTGCGCAATGGCGTTCACCGTAATAAACCGACACAATAGATGCACGTACGAAGATCACAAGCGCATGCATTGCCCTTGCAGCGATGTTGGAATGCAGCCCAGCAGGCTTGTACGACAAATTTATGTATTTACTTAAGAATGCATTAATCCTGGAGGCACAGAAATATCAGCAGAGGATAATTTAACCATATTATTCTCTCTTGATAATATCGAGAGATATATCGGACAATAGATATAAGTATATATGGTTTTAATCTCACAGACCCCCTCCCTAGCCAACGCACACTCAACCACAACGACCAGAAGCAGTCGCAACATCGCAGAATCCAAATAATGCAGAACCCCAAGGAGGATATATATATGTATATATGTGCGCATATGCGGTGAGTGTAGTGTACGCATCTGTGCGCGCCCACATACAAACATATTTACACACGTATGTACATGAATACTCTAAAATATGGGGTGTATTTTGACTGCCCGGCTGCACACGTGGGTATGTTTAGGGGATACTGGCAGAAAGCTGTCTTTCATGATGTGTCGCAAACACATGTTCGGGATTTAAAGCCAAGTCACCGCACAAATAAATGCAAGGTCTTCCCAAATATAAACCACAAGTAATTGCAGTCCTTAGGCCGATTTACTCGTAAGAAAATCGGCCTAAAATAAGTGCCACTGACCTGTATAATCATGTAAAACTTGACTTCTAGGCCTCACCCACCCAAAAACAATGTACTGGTATAGGCAGAAGGCCATCAAAACATCTGTTATGGTAGACCTCTCATATGAAGCGTATTGCAAAATCGATTATTAAACAAAAATAACCGCAGAAAATGTCATCATTCTAAATATACAGTGACATATATTCTATTCCATCTGACTGAGCAATTCGAGACAATACGAAAGCCGCTTGCAACGACCCAACAAGCATGTACAGTGTAGATGTACCTATTACTATACAGGTTTGACCAATAAGTTTCTCAAGCGGTGAAAAAAAACACAAGTCAATCAATCACCAGGCATGCGCATCACCGTATTATCAACGTGGAAGCGGACGAGCACGTGAATGGATGGATGGGCAGCGGGACAAACAGCCGAACAGGTGGAGTATCCGGCTTACCATGTAGGCTGTCTCGCTATGTAAGCAGTACATCAAACACGATGGACGTGCCAAGGAAAAAAACGTGGTCGATGCCAAAGATAGGGCATTTCGATATTTGCTGCGGCAAGTTACGTTATCCACTCACCTCAAACCCTATAATCGAATCACACTTCGAATGACAAAATTTCAACGGGAGAGTCCAAATGAATCTGTGGGTGTTTTCTGTTGCCGGAAAGCTTAGATGCATCACGACAATGCAACAGATGCATGCCGCTACTTGTGATGGTTTTATGATGATTTTAGTAGTACGGAGCGACCTCCCGGAGATCAATTAATTTGCGTAAATAATTAATACCATCATTTATTATTCAACGCCGTCACTCCCCGCCTAGCATGTTTATTCATGTATTCGCAAAATTTTTACAAGCGCTGCTGTAGTTTTAAAATGAAAGGCTTTTCGTCGTCTATTCTAACCTAATTGATATTTGAAACTATAAAATATATAATAATCTAAAACATATCTAAATCATATACTGAGTGGCGAATATTTTGAGACCGATTCAACATTTCAGGCGGATCGTGAAATTTTAATTTAACAAAATTAACTCTACAACGCACAAAACAAACTACACCCTCGCACATCACAACCCATATCAAATCCGATCTGTTATGCAGCCATTTTAATAAGCCCTATGTTATTATAAGTGCTTAATAACGCCACAAGGCAATATCCCGTTGTCTGCGTTCAACATCTATATAAACGCGATTCGCGGCAGCATTTAATAGGATACGACGCTAATTGCTACCGACGCAGCAGCTGAAATAATAGACGGCTGTCTTGCGCGATATCTCCTGTTCAGATCAACTTCCACGCTCTCGTGGTTGTACGCGCAACTTACTACACACACCAACCAGTCGACCACGCGTGAATGAATTGCTGAATATCACTAAAACCCCTCCCGCTATTCCGCTAACTCTACATAAAACGTTTCGAGTTAGCACCGAAAGATGCCCGAGAAACGAGAGCACCGAGACGACGCGACCGCTAAAGTTTCCATATGCAATAAACGCGGAAAATGATAAATTGAATTACAGCGTGTAGCTCCTCGATACGACATCCATTGAGCCCGTCTTTGCGCGATGCCGGTTTTGCGAGTTCGTTTCGCGGGGCGAACGCCGACGACGACGAGCCGACAGGGGACATCAAACCCTCATTTTAACACAAACCACGTTAATACTCCATGATAGCTCCCCAAGCGCGAAGGAAAATTCATCGACAGCCAGACACGGTCGGCCTACACGCGAGTCGAAAAGGTTTGAAAGGCGAATTTACGACACCGCGTCAACCGCGTGCGACGTTCACTGCTAACATTTAGATCAAAGCACATCACACGCAGCCGCACGGCAATATAATATACCGACATGTATGACAAGGCTTAACGTTTTCCATATGTCATAGACAGCGTTGAAAAATGACCCGACTTGGCCTTCTTAGCGTACGAAGGCTATATAGTAATTAGGTCTAGTCAAAAAGAGCTATTACAGTGAAACACATTCAGAACGTAGCTGGCCTATGATACTCCCATTCATGCTGGAAGGACTCTCTCTCGCTTTCTCTCTGTCCGAGAGAAAGTTCTTCTTATTAAAATCATTCATGCGCTCCTGATGTGTTACGGATGTACACGCGAGTCGTGTACAGGGATTAGATTCTTACCCATTACTGCATGGCTGCGTGTCCCTAACACACAGCCACGTTGCTCCACATTCATTCTCTGGGATAAATCGCATGCGAGCAGTATGATAACACAAGCAGGCAACAGTGTATCACGAACACATTATAGCATATTAGCTCTAATTATTTTAGAGAGAGAGAGAGAGAGAGAGAGAGAGAGAGAGAGAGAGAGAGAGAGAGAGAGAGAGAGAGAGAGAGAAACAGCAAGATAGAAAGGGAAGAGAAAGAGAAAAGGGACGCGCGTGTGTGTGTGTGTGTGTGTGCTTGTGTGTGCGTGCGTGCGTGCGTGCACGCCCGATAGCGTGGAGGGCTAGCAAAAAATTCTTCGTCCGCCGCGAGCCAGAATTATTTTTTTTTACATCATGGCGTCTACGATGTAATCTCATCTGTCTGCGATCGTAATGCTACCCAACCCCCTCGCCACAGGTCGCGATGACTGACGTCCGGGCCGAGTATTAAGATGCTGGGGAGCTGGTACCTCTAATGTAACTCTAGTAATTACAGAGCTGAGGCATCGCTGGGTATCAGCTTGACACGTGTGTTTGCTGCACAGGACTTTTCCTGGGAGGAGGGTTTGTGATTTAGGCGATGATCAGGATAGGAATCACACGTAATACAAACATAATATAAATAGCATATATAATAAATATCATGAATAAGTGGTCAGGATAGGAATCACATATAATACAAATACAAAACAAATATCATATCATAAATAACTAGAAAGGGCAGTTGTCGCCAACTACATGTATCCCCCGTGATCTAGTATGAATGAAATATCTCTGTAAGGACGTAGAAGGTAGGTAAGGTTAAATAAGTCACAAAGACAAAGGTTTGTTACACAACTCATCTGCCTAAGATGTGCAAGTATGTTAAAATTGGTTGCCTTAGGGGTTTTGGTACGCGACACACCTTCTCCCCAAGATGTGTAAGTACACGAAGTTTGCTCGCGCTAGGTCAGTTAGGAGCCGAGTTATAGAGCGGAAGGGAAATATGATGAAGGTCAAGGTCAAGGTCAATGTCAAATAAAGGTTGCAGTGACCTGGTTTCGGTACGCGGCACACCTTCTCCCCAGATGTGTAAGTATACCAAGTTTGGTCGCGCTAGGTCAATTAGGGGCCGAGTTATGAAGCAGAAGGGAAACATAATCAAGGTCTAGGTAAAGGTCAAATAAAGGTCGCAGTGACCTGGTTTTGGTACGCTGCGCACCTTCTCCCCAAGATGTGTAAGTATACCAAGGTTGGTAGTGCTAAGTAAATTAAGGGCCAAGTTATAGAGCGGAAGAGAAATATGATAAAGATCAAGGTAAAGGTCAAATAAAGGTCGTAGTGACCTGGTTTTGGTACGCTGCGCACCTTCGCCCCAAGATGTGTAAGTAGATCATGTTTGGTCACGCTAGGTCAATTAGGGGTCGAGTTATAGAGCGGAAGGGAAAGTGTCTGCGGCGGCAGCGGCGGCTGGACAGACATGAAACCATAGTATCCCCGCCGACTTCGTCGCGGGGGATACAATAATATAATACAATGATCATATAGCGGAAGGTTTACGCGTATAGCGTTGGTCTGTTAACACGAGTCTCCTAATTTCACACGCCGATTTAAACCACTTAGCGAGCGCAAGAATGATTTAAGGAGAGCTGAGATCATGATCGATTTGCCTTATATATATATATACAAGATGGCGGCCTGATGAAATATGCACACGCTCCGGGTGTCCACCGACCATGAAATTTTATCCTCCCTGACCGCTACTTCCAACACTTGACCATACATGCATGCGCCGACATACGCTGCTGGCCAGCCTGCCTGCTATCGACGCATATTGATCTTCGAGCACTCCCCCTCCTCCCTCTCCACGCGTCGGCGCTACAATACACCACGCACTGCTGTAATACGGTCGACTGCTGTGACGCGTGCGCGACCCGTGCTTCACTAATTGTGCCGCTGTCAGCCTATTGCGTACGATCGCACAATAGCGTCGTACAGCAACAACTTAGCATATACTTACCATACAGAACGGCGGCCCGCGTTCAATCTCCCGATGGATTTCGCGTCGGAATTTCATCATAGCGGTTGTCGTTCGCTGGCGGCCGAGAAGAGTGATAAGTGTGATGAAGTCGCTGTGTGTGTGCAGGCGTGAAGCCATATCAACTGATTACACTACATGCGTATTACAAACACGTACGCACGCACGCACGCACGCACGAGCGCACGCCCGCCCGCACGCACGCACACACGCACGCACATGCACGGATACACGCGTGCGTGCTCGTGCACACGTAAGTATAACGCACACTGACGTATGCACGCACACACCATGCACGTCATGATACGATACATAATTTCGATGCTCAGATGCATGTTATATATGTTATATGTTCTTCTGATTTGTAACATCGCCCCCACCCACCCAATATATTTTTAACGGGAGAAGAACGCAGGAACGCCTGCAATCTAACCCGCAACCCACCCGCAAGGAAATATCCGTTAAATCTCCAAACATTGCGAACTCTGGTGCATACAAACTGAGCAATCACGCCTAAGCTCTCCCATGTTCCCCTGCCACGAACACAATGCTACATCACGCGCGGCTGCTACAGACCCAACGGGTTATACATGGCAATACGAGTAACACTGTAAGTGTGCTACGCCGATACACAGATCAACTACGAGCTATAGACGTACGTACGTCCCGTCGCGCATTGTCGTAACCTTGCGGAAAGTATATCTATTCAAGAACGTGTTCGATGGAATTTTTACGCGCGTTCACCTATTTAGGAGCTCACCAAGAAATATGCGACCATACGTATACAAACGAGTGCTCGCTGCGTGCGTGTGTGTTTGCGTTCGCATTCTATCGTGAGTTTATTATTTGCACAACAAGCACGTTAGTTTGAGCGCTAAGCGATGGCAAATCTAGTGGGTACTAGTTAATAAACCCTTGTAACTATTTCCAGGAGACGAGAAAAGCTGAAACGCGAAGAAGGTGTAAAGCTCCTAGGCAAAAATGCCGAGTTCAACGCTTGCACTACAATATTACCATTCTGGTTTCTTCTCAGAAGAATTCCTGTTCAAGATTCTAATGCTCTCTGATGCGTGTGCGTGTGCGTGATTCGATTTCTATTTTTTTCATGTTTACATTCCTAGGCATATGTACTACTAGTTTAAAATGACAAACTTGTCCGTACTACAGACTGTTTGAATGAACCAACGATTCACTGTACTGATACAATCATTGCTTAGTTGCCTGCAAAACTAGTCACGGCTAAAATAAAGTTTCTGTATCCTGCACCTATCCGCAGCACAGTTCGTTATCATACAATCAAGAGTGTCATAATATAGACTCTAATATGACACTCCTGATACAATCATGCAGGAGTACGTGAATAGATATCTCTATCCATCTTCTCCCGACATCATATGTATCACTCTCGGAGCGGCAGCAGCAGCAGCAGCAATAGCAGTAGCAGTAGCAGTCGTAGCAGCAGCAGCAGCAGCAGTAGCAGCAGCAGCAGTAGCCGCAGCGGCAGCAGCAGCAGCAGTAGCAGTGGCGGCAGCAGCAGCGGCGGCAGCAGCAGTAGCAGCAGCAGCACTAACAGCAGCAGCAGCAGCAGCAGCAGCAGTAACAGCAGCAGCAGCATCAAGCTAGTGTAATTATTACCACTGGCCATTATTAACCTAAATAGGAAGCTTTCATGCACAAATCTGCTACCGGGCGTAATATTACACACGTGGTAGCTGGTGGCATCAGGTGGCCACCTAACGGCATCTGCTCTCTAATCTGTGAGACCTACGTACTGCGTACGTACTGCATGCTCGCAGCATTGGGAGCACTGACCAGTCAGCATGCAATTTTGCCAATAACGCTGCCTCTGTGCGTGGTAGCGTGCGCGTATAACAACCGAGTTAAGCTCGCTGATGCAACGTTCAATGCTACAGCTTTGTACGGCCCTGCATGCCGCCGACATCGACTACACTTGTAACCATGATTCTACTGCCACTGCAGTACTAACTACGTCTGATTGAAACGTGATTTGTAAGCAGTCAGACTGTCAGACACAAGTAGGCAAGGGATAGGGGGGTATACGTACAGCACCTACACGCGCCCACCTTAGCACATACTATCTATACATATATACTACTAGCTGCGGGTACCCGCTGCGCTGGGTAAAATCGTGCTACTAATTCATACTACTAATAATCGGACACAATAGGAACATTGGGTAATAATGCAGAATAACATTGCACACAATATCAATATTTACAAATCAGTCTAATAAGATAATAAGCATGGTATAAAACGGGTACGTATGACATTTATATCACAGCACAACCCAACGTAGAACCCCTGGGACATAATAGTAATATGGTGTAAATGACAAAAATTTATTATAACAGCATGTACGAATGGGTTGCACTTAAACAATGCAGTCGTAACCTCTCAACTGGTCCTGGTTGTGCTCTGTTTTAGTATTGGTTTCGGTTTCACAATACCAGCAGCTGATGAGGTGAGGGAAATAAATACTCATCGATTTTTCTGTGTGTGGCAGCACTGTACAGTGAGTGCTGACATTGTCTGAAGTTTCACGAATTGACGGATTTTTGACGGATTTTTCGGCGAGTTTGACGTTTTGAAGGATTTTTTTCGTCTAGGAACACTCACCGGGTATAGGAAATCGCCCTCTGAAAATTGCATCCAGATGGCTTGGGCGGTTTGGCCGTCTATAGGGTACGATACATACATACATACATACGAACTCAAATATAGATTAGATACTAACATATATAATTCCATTTGCTGTCCAAGCAAATAGTAGAAAAGGGTATCATATAGGCCAAAGTGCGCAAACTTTAGCATTTTTATCGCAATCAAAACCGAATACGAACGTGGATCTGTTTGCTGGTCTTACTATCTTCATTTTCTCATTTGTAATCACTAATGGTAGCTATAGCATATCATCTCGCATGTTTGCACAGATCCACTGTTAATTCCAATGTTGTTAGCACTGCCAGGGGGCACGGCGCCATGTTTAGAAAAATAACACGCCACCAATTTAATTAAAATGTTAATCTATTTTCTTTTCCGCTCTCGCTATGCAGCAGCAAGCAGTAGGCCTACCTACAGTGCAGCAATGCCAACATTGTAAACTGGCTTTTAGGGAACAGTTGTTATTCGGTCGGGGCACTTACTGCTATATAATCATGACGATGACCACGGCTAAAATAAACGTCTATCTTAGCTGCAGATGGCTGGCGCGTGTTCATTGAAAACGTACTCTTGTATTACGCGGATCGTACAAAGCCGCGATTGAATGCCCATTAGTGCTTCGCAGATGCGCCATATAATTGAGCTAAACGTGTATAAATAGTCGCACGCGTGCCCGCACTCTAACGCAGTCGCAGCAGACAGCGTCCGAGTCATCTTACATCCTATCGAAAACCACTAACAACAACATTCGGTACCGATGAAAAAATTTGGCCCCATCTAATGTTTTTTCCACCAGGCGAAGGCAACCGATCAATCACCGCGCTGGTCCAGGTCCCGTTGCCAGCGGCAACGGCGAATCACACGCAGCACTTGACCATCCTTGGCCGGCAAAGCCGATTATTAACGAGTTTTCAAAAACAATACGTGACAAAAAGACGTGCGCATGCGCGGCGCTGAAAGACGCCGTCACCCGGACGGACGTCCCGCGGGCACGTACCAACACGAAGAGGTACAGAGAGAGAGAGAGGGGGGAGAGGGAGACTGCAGGCGCGTAGCCAGGATTTTATTTTTGGGGGGGGGCGGCAATGCATGAGCACGTGAAGTGTGCGAATCAGGGGCGTAAATCCGTACCGAGGAATGGGAGGGGATGATCGGCGATAGCCAACACGTACTAGCACGAGCGTAAGCCCACAATAATTTACACACACGCGCGCGATCGCGCAC
>NW_014577130.1:236359-249702 GCF_000485595.1 Priapulus caudatus | reverse complement strand
AGTGAATTTAATGCCAAACGTGATTACAGTACAGCAAGCATCACGCAGGCTTACACTGACTGCTCTTCTTTAGCGGGTTACGCTAATAATGAGAATTGATCCGCACGCACGTTTGCGTACGAACGAAAAGAAACAGCAAAACACTACTATTCTAGTAGTATCACGAGGAAACTGCATGGAAGCGTTGCAGAAACATGTACGCAGTAACTAGAGATGCATGCTAGTTCGGGTATAGCTATAGCCCTTAATTGCATACGTAATTCACTAATTGCACTACACTGCAGCTTTTCGCCGCTCCCAGGGCGCCCGTTTAGGGCAGAACTAGAGAAGCATCTGCGTCATTCGCTGCTTGATGAGGGACAGCGTGCTTCCAGTGGTACTAATATAGCGACGACGACGGCGACGACGTCTACTACTTCTACTACTACTACTACTACTACTACTACTACTACTACTACTACTACTACTACCACGAAGAAATACTGCTGCTGCTGCTGCTGCTGCTGCCTACCCTACTACTACTACTACTACTACTACTACTACTACTACTACTACTACTAGCAACAGCACCGCCACCACTACTACCAGCACCACCACCACCACTATTACTACTACTACTACTGTATACTATATTACTATTACTATTACAATTACAATTACAATTACAATTACAATTACAATTACAATTACAATTACTATTACTAATAGTAGTACTTATAGCCCCATCGCACCACCACCACAACCACTGATATCATTACTGCATGATATAATAATGTTCGATTACCTTGGATATGTTTTAGTTCGCACGCGTGTAAACTCAGCGTAGACACACACCGGGAAGAGTCAAGGCACATCCGGCAGCTAGCACTGCTATATATCATCCCCTGACGACGAGCACACCACCACCACCAGCAGCAGCAGCAGCAGCAGCAGCAGCACACGGTCGGTCGCTTGCGCACACACACACACCGCAAACACCCATGCACGAAATCCGTGACTCGATCTTATCTGCGATTTACACTCTCTCTCTTACAGCCGCACGCGATCGGTTTACGCGATCGTTTATCCTCCTCCTTCTCCTTCCCTCGCGAGCGAACTTGCGCCGTGACCGACGCGTTATAGACACATAACCAACAGCTCCGACACCCGCCTTCGTTACCGCCGGTGCGCGCAGTGCAGTAGCAGTAGCAGCAGCGGCATCGCAGCAGTGTCCGCAGCAGCAGTAGCAGAAGCAGTAGTAGCAGCAGTAGCAGCAGTAGCAGCAACAGCAGCAGTAGCAGTAGCAGCAGCAGCCGCAGCCGCAGCAGCAGTATCAGCAGCAGCAGCAGCAGTAGTAGTAGGAGCAGCAGCAGCAGCAGCAGCAGCAGCAGCAGCAGCAGCAGCTCACGTACGTACGAGAATATCAAACGCCAGTCGCGAGCTCACGCCGTCAGATGATAACATACTGCGGCGGCTTAGTGGAAATTAATGATGACAGGCCGCACGGCAACCTTGTCGCAAGCGCCACCTTGCAATGCGCCCTTTATCTTCTTCATAGGCGCAGACGAGCAGACGACGACAGCGCGTTTTACGTGACGTCATAAAATAATCATCAGTATTAATATTTAACGCAGTGAGTGTGTGCATATTGCAAATGATCGCTTTCACTCTCCAGCGTCAAACTTGGCGAACGTTCGTTCGATCCAGTAGTTATTATCTCGTTCTCTACATCCTGTGTGCGAACGTCGTACGGCTCCGGAGATTACAGGCCGCTGACTTCAGAAACGAATGAAAGCGAACTACTTACTGAGTGTTTTTTTCCCCACTGGGGTGGTATTAAATTGAAAGTAGGCCGTATCGACCGCAACTCGCGCACGCTTTCACGCGTTGTTCGTGTGCGATTGCTGAAATGTTCGCGGCGTAAGAACGACTGATCCCTCTCTATACAAGTGCTAACAGTAACACGCTGTAGGGCGGGTTGTGTGACGGGGCCACTAGGAGCCGGCTTGCTCACGGATGAATGCTTTTCGATTAATTTAACAAAGAACTTTGCGTCCACCCGTAAGAGCGGTGTAACCCGTTACAACGTATTTGAACTACACCTATACGAGCGTAGCTATTGACCGTAGTGAATAGCTAGCTTTTCGTCGTGAATAGCTCACGACACACATTCACGGATGTGACTGACCGGGCGGCTCGGATAAAGAATAGCTATCAAAAATCTACATTGTCTCATAGATAAAAAATATATATATTCATCAAGAGTACGTCAAGGTTAGCTTGAGAAAAATACCTGTAGATTGTATGTTATTACTGCGTGGTAATTCTCGAACAAATGCCCGTTTTTACGTAGGAACATGTTTTTATATGTACCCAAATGTGTTTTTATTCTCGGCACAATGAAACTATTGTGTTATTTCAAATGCGACGTAGGCTCAATTGTAATAGTAACCCTATGTTATTGTATTATGCACACGATACTCAGCTAGCCATCTATCTGTAACGTGACTCGAAAAAACATAAAAACTTATAAATCTAAGCGACATCTACTAGACTTGGTACAGTACGATATTTGTTCATGACATCTTGGTATTATTCGGCAATCATCCAACTCCTTTACAGTCGACACTTACGCTTGTGATGATGGTAACCACACAATCTTAAATAAACGTAAAAGCAAAATAACTCACACTGAAAGAAGGAAATATACGATTAAACTAGCTCTAGTAACTATACCCCCCCCCCCCGTACGGTTGCCGCTGCCCGAGCTACGATGAAACGTACCGCACTTGCGTCTTACACATATATCTACTAAATTATTCTACGTACCGCACTTTGTCTATGCGTCGTTTCGACCGATATCCCTTTACCACAATCCTCGGGCACTTGCCGCCTTTCTCTCTGACTCTGTCCTTAGAATAACTATCACTGCACTGCGGTGTAGCAAGCCAGGCCCCGTGTGGCCCCGCCGATGTCAATTACTCGGCATCTTAGCAGAGTTATTTGTCAACACTACATCCGAGCGAGTAAAAAAAACGGCCAATACGCCAGCTCGGCCAGAGGGCTAATCACTATACCTTCGCAGCCGACGACAGGCACGACGGCAGAATTCTCCTCCTCATCCTTTCAAGCTCGCCGAAAGGAAATTGCATATGAATGGGCAGCCGATCAGGAAATGCCGCGAACGACAGCAAACCGACTGCGGCCAAACACGAGCGGCAGGTTTTTTTCTGAGCCGTGCCGCTGATCTCGAAGCATGTGCGGGAAAATTCTCCTTCTACCCTGCGTTGAAAACGGCCGCGCGCGCCATGTTATGTTGTGGCGACCGCGGCGACCCCTGTCGCTCAGGATATTGCATCCGCAAGTGATCAATCGTCCGTTTGCTGTATACTCAACGAGAAAGACATTTCTTTTGGTGGAAATTCCCATGATTTGCAAACTAAAGGAGAAATGGAGCTACATTATTTTGTGAGCTGTGCGAGACGGACGAATCGCTTGCGATAGTATCCACGCTATGATAGCAAGCTTGCGGACGGACGTGCACCATATATCAGAAGTAGATATATAATAGGGAATTCCCGAGTTACAAAATCCGAGTTACAGCTAGCATGACCATGAATGGCTCCGTAGCCTTATGATATTGAGAGCTATGGGTGATTAATTATTATGGTTCTGATTATGTGTGTAATGATATCCGGCATAAATTGCGCGGGAATTGATCATTAAATACATTGTAGCAATAATGTATCGCATATAACGCACAATTATGTGTTACTTCCCGTGAGGGGTCGTGAGCGATATTTCCCATGGGGATCGGTGTCTCTTATGAGGGGAACGGGAATGTTTCCTGTGAGGGGTGTTAGGGTATGTTTCCTGTGAGAAGGCGTGAGGGGATGTTTCCTGTGAGAAGGCGCGATGAGTTGTCTCCATGAGGGGCCGTGAGGGGAAGTTTCATGTGAGCGGCATGACGGGATGATTTCCATGAGAGACTTGATGTAATGTTTTTATTTAGAAGGGCATGAAGGGAGATTTCATGTGAGAGATATTTCCCACTAGGAACGTGAGGAAACATTCATGTGAGAGGCGTAAATGGATATTTCCTGTGATGGGAGTGAGAGGATTCATCCATTGCATGCCAATGTCGTCATTAGCAAATCGCATGGCAATGTTGACGCAAGTGCTGTTAAGGAAAAACTGCCGTGATCTTTCGGGAAGGGTAAAAACCAGTCTCGAGCCTTGAGTAGCGAGGGCGGTGATGTATAGACTCTGATATATTGCTATAGCGAGAACGTAAAACCCGTTTTCATTAGGATAAGCCGAAGTGCGTGAACTTCAAAATTGCCATCGACTTATTTCTGTATAGACCAACCTCTCAGCCGTTCTGCTCGAATGTTAGTTATATTTAAATAATTCTCGTAGACAGGACTGTATACTCGCCAATGCTACGGTTTCGTCAACGAGCCACTTCTCGCCGTTTCAATTAGAATGCGTCAGTACTTTGGAAGTTTGAAAGATACTCAAGTGAAAACGGTAAATATTAGTTGATATTATTGTAAGGAGTTGAGAAAGCATCGTTCCCTTTACTCCGATTTTCTTCCGTGAGATCACGATTCGATGTACACTCCTCCGAGGAACAACTGAGTGAATTTAAACAAACAAAGTTAGAATACACGGATCAAGATCGCTGTTTCGGTCCAAGGAACTCAACAAGCTACATTCACCGAGCATGCGCGCGCGCATGCGTGTGTCTATATTATATATATATATGTGTGTGTGTGTGTGTGTGTGTGTGTTTGTGTGTGCGTGCGTGCGTGCATGCGAGAGAGAGAGAGATAGAGCGCGAGACGTGGAGAGGGTAACGAGAGCATTCACCCTGTACGTTGCTGGGCAGCACAGCTGTTGGAGCAGCCGGCCCCGCACCACAATATTTGCTCGCCGTGTGAAGGTCCCACAGCCCCTCTTTATTCAGAGACAGCAGTGACATTTGTTGGCCTTCGACTTCCATCAGCCGCAAGGTAAATAAATGGCCGCCGCAATTAAGCTTACGGCTGAGAAAGCAGACTGTGCCGCTCGGCCAACCACCGGAAGGTGCCTTTCTCCTAGCGATCACACCGGTAGTGTATAAATAATAATGATGAAGCGAGCTATAGATGCCACCGGGATAGCTTCTTACACGCGCCTCTCGTTTCGCACGGGAGGTGCTGCCGTGCTACTGTGTAGTGTAACCGCACACCACAGACGCACGTACGTACGCACTCACACACACACACACATGCACACGCACGCATACACACACGCACACACGCACGTACACACGCACGCAAACACACACACGTACATGCGAACTGAAGCATAACCGTACGCGCGCACACACATGTTCGTACGTATATACGCACATACGCACGCACGCACGTACGCACTCATTCACGCACGCACGCACGCACGCACGCACGCACGCATGCACGCGCGCACGTTCGTATAAGCACACACGCGTGCGCGTATATATGACACTACCGTCATCGTCGTTGGTTCATGCTGGCGAAGTTAACATATGATAATGGCGCTGATATATACACGTGTGACTTGTTAGTGACTCATCCCGCATAACACTTCGCTGATTTGAAATTTAATAGGTTATAGGACGGCGTTACATGATTTTATAGCAAGATTAATGCTTAATCGAATTACCCGGTGATCTTTAATAACCATAAATAGCGAGATATATACAAATGGCAGGCATACTGAACCAACCCTAATGCAGTACAGACACAGTTGTCATTTAGAAACCACAAATGCGAAGGCGTCACGTAACACGGTCCGGGTATTAAAGACACTATAATAGAACCGAGAGAATAGAATATGTATATGCACTAGGATTCTAGGAATGATACGCATATAGAACTTCCCGATATAGTTTCACGCGATTCCCGACTCTTTCGCGGCATTTATGGCAGCAATTTATCAAACTATATTTACTCCGGTCTTGCCGCCGCAAATAACTCACGGTTGACGATCGTGATGCGCATATTTATCACCCGTGTCCGTAGCGGCCTCGGGGTACACGTACACGTCCCCTGTTATCCACGTACAGCAAGTCTGCCCGCCATGTACCGCGACATGCCCCCCACTTTACGTTATTACGGTTGAATTTCATTGAACAATTACTATAATTATATCAAGAGCATTCTTTATCACCTTTTTTATATGCTCTTGATTAAGCTAAAGTCACACCAAGCTCCCGGACCGCGCCGGACTGATCCGGGGAGAGATCCTTGTTGGGTCCTGGACGGTCCTGGACGGTCCGGCCCGGTCCGGGGTGGTCCTTGATGGTCCGGCGCATTCCGGGATATCGCCCCGGATGTTTTAAACTGTTTAAAATTGCCGGGGTGATCCGGTCACACGCACACGCACACACACACACACACACACACACATATATATATATACATGAACACGCACACGCCCACGCACACAGCCGCACACGCACACACACGCGCGCGCACACACACACATGAACACGCACACGCCCACGCACACACGCCCCCCCCCACACCCGTAGATATGAATAAGCACACAAACACGCCCACGCACACGCACACGCACACACCCGCCCGCGCGCACACACGCGCACACACATACTCTCTCTCTCTGGGCTGCCATGGGTGTGACGAACATCAGAACTACAGGGTGTTAGCGCGACTACCGACATAATATCCTATTCAGACTTTATATTGTGTTTTCCTAGCCTAGGGAACCAGCGATGTATGGATAGCTACACTAAAATCTGAAGTAGAGCCCCTCATATTGACATACAGTAGCTGTACTATGTAGTTAGTAAATATATACATCCCTGAGCATATTTGCGTTCTTTACAGGTCGTATATAGGCTTTACGTGTTTTGCATAAAAACAGACGAAAAAGTTTCTCTAATATGTGATCTTAACGTTCAACTTCTCAGCATTTTTCACTAACGCGATGGTGATGGTCTAGCGACAATATTACATTCCAGCATACAAGGAACATAAATTATGTTGTTTTGGTGCCTTCTTCGATCTCCATAGACCAAAATCAAATACACAAATGTATCAAGCCTGTTTTATTAATTATTATAACTAATTTAATATACATTATTAATAAACAATCTCAATTTAAAAAGAATACTACTTGATAAAATATTGATGTGTAACAAATGTGTGTTAATCCAGATAAATCTGACTCTTAGCCACACTTGCAAAAGATAACCGTAACACGCGCTTTACCAAAAAGTTCGCTACCAAATACGAACCTTATGATTGCTAGGATCTATGACATTGGTATTCGTGGTTAGGTACTGGTGTCACGTGTGTGCGTGCGCGCGTGCGTGCGCGCGTGCGTACTTGTGTAGTGAGGAAACTGCTTCCTGCCCTAGATCATGGAGCAATATAACAAAAATATGATAAATAAGATAGATATTATGAATAATAAAGTAATAGGACAGACACACGCGCACCAACGCGCATGCTCAAACGCACGCACACACACTTTCAAACGCACGCACACACACGCATGGACGCACGCAAGCATGAACCCATAACGAATTGTATTTCTTAAAAAAAAAAAACCGAATAAACTACAGTAATTGCAAGAAATACTTTAATTTTGTCAATATTAGATTTTAATTATAATGCTTTATAATGTGAAGCATTACACGTAGTGACCACAACTTGTGATCATGGACGAAGCGCATTTACACAGTGTGGAAAACACGGATACGTTAAACCAGACTAATACAAGCAGCGAGTTCACAAGATCAAACGAAAACACGGTGCGTACACCACGCGCGGACATAGCATGTTAACCCCATCACATCGCTGGCACAGATCCCTAACTGCTATCACTCTTCCCCCGCATCGCATCTCCAGCGTCCTCGACATCTAACTGCTATCACTCTTCTCTTGCATCCAACCTCCAGCATTCCAACTGCTATCACTCTTCCCTCGCATCGCACCTACAGCATCCTCGATGTCTAACGCTATCACTCTTACCCTCGCATCGCGCCTACAGCATGCAACCTCGATGTCTAAACTGCTAATCACCTTCCTCGCATCGCGCCTACAGCAATCTCGATGTCTTAACTGCTATCACTCTCCCTCGCATCGCGCTACAGCATACCTCGAAGTTTAACTGGCTATCACTCTCCTCGCAAAAATCGCGCACTAACAGCATCCTCGATGTTTAAACTGCTATCACTCTTCCCTCGCATCGCACCTACAGCATCCTCGATGTCTAACTGCTATCACTCTTCCCTCACATCGCACCTACAGCATCCTCGATGTCTAACTGCTATCACTCACTTCCTCGCATAAGCACTAACCAGCATCCTCGATGTTTACCTGCTATCACTCTATCCCTCGGCATTACGCGCTACACAGCATCCTCGATGTCTAACTGCTATCACTCTTCCCTCACATCGCACCTACAGCATCCTCGATGTCTAACTGCTATCACTCTTCCCTCGCATCGCACCTACACATCGCTCGAACAGGGGGAGAAGGGGGGGGGAGGGGGGGGAGGGGGTCTAAACTGCTATCACTCTCCGCTCGCATCGCACCTACAACATCCTCATGTTTAACTGCTATCAAAGCTCTTCCCCTCGCATCGCCACCTACAGCATCCTCGATGTTTAACTGCTATCACTCTTCCCTCGCATCGCACTAACAGATCCTCGATGTTTAACTGGCTAATCACTCTTCCTCGCACAGCACTACAGCATCCCTCGGTGGTCTAAGCTGCTATCAACTCTTCCGCTCGCATCACCTACAAGCATCCTCGATGTCTAACTGCTATCAGCTCTTCCCCTCGCATCGCGCCTACAGCATCCTCGATGTCTAACTGCTATCACTCTTCGCCTCAGCATCTCACCTAACAGCATTCCTAGACTCCTAACCGCTATCACCCTTCTCGCATCGCACCTCCAGCATCTAACTGTTATCACTCTTCCCTCGCATCACACCTCTAGCTAACTGCTATCACTCTTCCCTCGCCTCATACCTCCAGCACACTCAACGTCTAACCGCTATCTCTCTTCCTTCGCATCACACCTCCAGCATCCTAGACATCTAACTGCTATCACTCTTCTCTCAACATCGTAAGCTCCAGCGTTGTTGACATCTAACTGCTAGTCTCATCTTCCCTCACTCACACTCCAGCAATCCTAGACATCTAACTGCATATCACTCTCCTCGGCATCACACCTCCAGCATCCCTGACATCTAAGCTGCTGATTCACTCTTCCCATCGCATGACACACCATCCAATCCTAGACATCTAACTGCTATCATGACCCTCTTCCTCGCATTCACACTCTTAGCTAACTGCTATCACTCTTCCCTTCCTCGCACCTCTAGCATGCTCGAACGACTATTCACTCTGTACCCAACGATGCGGAATCGACACCTCGAGCGTCGTTGACGTTTGCGTGATGCCGCTGATAGATGTTAACGTGTATGATTGAGCGGCACGAATTTGCTGCGCTGACCAACCTTGATCGCCTCCTGCGCGGAGGCGCCCCCTTAGCGAAGCCGCGACGGAACGCGAGCTCGGCAGCACGTTATGCGACAACCTACGTGAATAGTGCGTCGTCCGTCGCCCGAATCGCCGGCAAGCCGCCCACTCGGCGAGCAGCCGGCTCGCCACGCCATTCAGCAGCGCAATGTCCGTCTCCAACCGTCCCCGCCGCGCGCACCGGGACGGTAAGCGGCTGTGCTCGCCGGCGGAACCGCCCGACGGCACGCAGCAGCGCATGACCACCACCGTCGCGTTGTCGTCGCGTCGTCCGGCAGCGGCGCCCCTCTAGCGGCGGGGCGGCGGCTGTCCGGCGGCGGCGCGCGGCTGTGCTCCTGCGCGACGCGAGCGGGCCAGGCGCGTCACGTGCAGAAAGGCGGCGCCGGCGGCAAAGCCGGCACAGGTCGTCGTCGTGCGCTCCGCGCCGCGGGCAAAGCCGAGCTGGCTGCAGCTGCGCGTTGACGCGCGCGCGCACGCGCTCGGAGTCGCGGCGTGCCGCCGCGCGCGGTAACGCCCCTGCAGCGCCACGTAGCGCGTCCCGAGTCGGCAGGTCATGTCCGGGCAGCGTGCCGCGCAGAGCAGCGAGCCGCCGCCCTTCTTGTCGACAAAGTCCTTGACGTGCGCCGTCCATGCATCAGAACGCCTTGCTCTCCTTCAGTGAGCCACATGCAGGCCTGCGGGGCGAGACGCAGCACGATTAGCGCACGGTGTTGCTGCAGTAATAGATGCGCGTCAGGTAGCTAGAATGACACTGCTATATTAGGCTAGGGGGGATGGCACTTGCTACATAGCTGATGGCACTGCTACATAGCTAGATGGCGCTATCATGTAGTTAGATGACACTGTCATGTAGCTAGGCGACACTGATACATAGCTAGACGATATTGTCGGGTAGCTAGATGACACTGCTATATTAGCTAGCGATGACAACTGCTATAATAGCTAGACGACCTGCATATACTAGATGGCACTGCTACATAGCTAGATGACACTGATACATAGCTAGATGGCACTATCATGTAGTTAGATGACACTGTCATGTAGCTAGATGACACTGATACATAGCTAGATGGCACTGTTGTATAGCTAGATGACACTGCTATATAGCTAGACGACACTGTCGGGTAGCTAGATGACACTGCTATATAGCTAGATGACAAACCTTTGCTGTATGCTCAGATGACAACTGTCAGATAGTAAATGACATTGCCTATATAGCTAGATCACACTCTATATAACTAATATGACACTCTAATAGTTAAATGACACTGCTACATAGCCATATGTTTAACTGCAGGTGTCATTCATAATAATTACATATCGTACGTATGTATCCACAGCAGCAACTTACTAGATCCCAACTCTATAGTGATTCTAATCCTAACCCAATCCCACTAATTACATAAATCAAGACCTCATCTAAATCTCACTGATCCTTGAAGATTCCTGTATGCGCTGCGGGATTTCGTCCGGCATTAAAGCCCGTGTTAACTGCCTTAACAGCTTCATCAAAGTTCTCCTCCTCACGCCAGTCGCATCTTCATTCTCGCATCACGCCCCCATGATCAGCTTTCTTGAATTCCTTTCTTCTCCTGCAAACACAATTCAATAATTGCTACAGGATTTAGCAAGTGACAACGGAGCCCGCTGTGATACGAAACGCGACTATGATAGATTACACTACAAATGGGAAAAAGATGGAAGCATGAAGAGCAGGCTTCACCTTTCACAAGGCCAGATTGGTCAAGCCCCGTAATACACCGCCGTCCTGGTGTAGCACGGGGCTTTTTTTCGGCCCGTCCAATTCTTGAGATTCCGAGAAATCGAAAACGAAAGTCAATTCGAGAAAATATCCAAATATCATATAATACCAAATAGTAGGGAATAATGCATAGAGTAACAATAGTGTAAAACACACACGGAAACGATGAGAGCCTGTTTAAACTTCTGAAATATCACTCCCGTGAGGCTCAAAGCTCCGCCGCAAAAATTTAGAGTATTTTTTCAACAGACTATTTGAAAAAAGAGCTCCGTAAAAAAAAGTTTATTTTTTCCAGGCGGTACAATACTTATGAATGTAACAAAGATTTTTATTACATAATTCATCAGTTTAAAAACACTCAGCCGCATCTAGAGAAAATCAGCCCGTCCGAGCAATGCCGGGGCCGTTATTATTAGGCCCCGCTGTGTTTTCCCAGACGGCGAAGCTTGGAAAAAGCTTTTGTATTGTTTGTATCATCAGTAACAATAGGCCCAGTAAGAATTAATAATATAATTGCCACAATGAAATAATTATATGCACATTTCTCTCTAGATTTCTAACCATATACTACGTTGCAAGTGTAGTAAATTATTGAGTTTTGCAAATAATCTAGACTTAGAAGCCAATTACACTGATTAATAGATCAATTTTAATCAACATACTCATACATTACCCCTGTGGCACATCAGTTTTTTAAATTGTTCGACAAAATTAATTAATTAATGTCAAACAAGATTGCTTCTAGATGTAATATTGAAGCGTATGTAAAATTACTTTGATATAAGAAATATCATGGTAAGGAAGACGCGAAACAGAGTGATAGAATGGAAAGACGGGAGAGAGAGAGAGAGAGAGAGAGAGAGAGAGAGAGAAGAGATGAGAGATGGAGAGCAGAGAGAGGAGAGAGAGAGAGAGAGAGAGAGAGAGAGAGAAAGAGAGAGAGATATAGATGCTTGGGCAAGGAGCAAAAGGAAGAAAATTATAATATGGGAGAGGGTTAGGGAAAGGGGTAGTGAATGTAGTAGTAAGACATACCTGGTACGTGTGTGGTACCTCCCCTCCATGTTCTGATTTCCACTGATCCAAGTACTTTAATAATATTATTATATACCTATATACAAAACAAGAAAAGCCGGTCAGAACTTCTATGTCTATAATATGCATGTTCAGTTGATAAGATGTGAATGTCTGTGCATGAATAAATGCCCTATAGCAGGAAGAAAAATTCAATAAGCATTCTCATTCTAAACCAGATACAATTTTCTCATGGGTTTACATTAATACTGTTTATCAATTCCTCACTTTTAACCATCAACAACTTGGATGGAAATAGGGTAATGCAATACAGTAACCCTAGTTTGTTGCTCACACGATGGCGCCACATTCTTAAATCATATATAACAGCTTGTTGCTACCAGGTGCCTATCAAAAAGATTATATCCTTTACCCATCTACAATTACATATGGCATCATAAGTAGACGTACAAGTTCGTGACGTGACCGTGGCCGCGATCCGAAAATTTCACCGGCGTGCGCCAACTCTAACCAAAACGAAACGCCGTGAAACACTCCCCGCTCGCGCGCGGCGTACGTACGGCGTGTGGCTGTGATCTTTCTTCATCATCACTGGCGTGCATAACTCTAACAAAACGAAACGCCGCGACACAATCTCCACGTGCGCGCACACGCACGGCATACGTATAGCACGCGGAGGTGATTTCATTAAATGACCGTGATATGAATATCGTATCAGCGTGCACCAACTCTAACCAAAACAAAACACTCGCCGCTCGCGCTCTTACACCCGGCGTACGTACGGCGTGTGGCTGTGATCCTTCTTCGTCATCGCGCCCAGATCCATCAAGTCCGCGTACTCCTCGAGCTCCGGGAAGGGCTTCAGCAGCCGCAGGTCGGGGATCGCGCTGTCCGGATGCGACTCGATGACGGCGTGCTCCTTAACGACGAGCCGCATGTATCCAAGGAAGCCGTAGGAGTCGGCGACGAGCAGCGGCACCTCGGCGTCCCACAGCAAGCGCGCGAGCGATAGCAGCGTCTTGTC
>NW_014577130.1:225099-236349 GCF_000485595.1 Priapulus caudatus | reverse complement strand
TTTTGGCAAAAGAACATGACCACTAAATCATCGATTTTGTTAACTGTTGGCTAACTTGAATGTAAGCAAGCCCCAAACCATTGTTACTCCTATGCGAGAGAGATGACAATGTCCATTCACTATCTTCGTCTAACCTTCAAACAACTCACATATCATCACCTAATACGTGTAACATTGTGTTTAGATTCTCGTTAACTCCGAGTAAATTGACTGTGAATATAATAATGTCTGTATTGCGAATTCGATAAACCAAAAATGTCGATCAAGGATCATCAAAACCAAATCAAATTTCAGACTTTCACATCTGAAAACATGATTCCGCATCAAAACTTATGCAAATATCTATAGAGATATAATGGGAGATACCTATAATAAGGGAGTTCCCCATAATATACCTTCGCTAAAATACCCCTCACCTCTCTATCACACCACGGTGAACATGTCATCTGCACCTCTATTACTCTATTGTATACCAGATTACGCAGCCTATACAGCAGTGTACACCTCGATATCTAATGCTACATTCTCTTGCCCTGTAAACTAGAACATTACCGAGTCTATACGCATTACCTTACTACCACGGCATATGCGTTTTCTGCGTGAGTCGGTACACGCATGAACACACAGCTTCTCGGCGAGCCACCTCGCCATCGCACCTACAGCACCTACTCGGGTTATCTAAGCTGTACTATACCCACTATCACCTTATCACGTACCATTGCGATCAGCCACTAGATCCACAGCCAATGTCTGTGTTCTAAATAGCATGTCTTAATACCCGATCCACTTGCTAACACCCTACTTAGCCCAAAGACACACGATCTAATCTCATATAACATGCACAAACCTGCCAGGAGGGTGCACATATAGCTGCTAACTATTAAGTACTAGAGAGCATCCAACCCTTCGCTCATTCTTATCCATAACCAAAGCCATACACTGCTTATTCAGCAGTACCTTATCGAGATAGTCTAATTCTCACGGCTCTAGGATCGAAATAAAGTGACCATTGCCCTCGAAAACGCTCTCGCATCGCACCTAACAGCAGAACCTTCCTTCCGCAGTAGACGGCTAACTAGCTATGCACGCATCTGGATTAAACCGAGCCCATACCAGGTATATGGCTGAATCAGCACCTACAGCATCCTCGATGTCCTAATACCTCGCATGTCCAATACACGATTCTAACACATACATAGGCTTTGCATCATTGTCTTTGATATTCACACTACAAATATACTGATATATTACAAATAAAGGACGCCAAATATTAGTCAGCCTATTACAATTAATTATTTATTAGATTAAATGTAATTGTATACTCACACTCTCAGACCTACCAACCTCTGCTGATACCTCTAAGATGGGTACACTTATAAGAGTTCCATTTAAAATTTAGTAGTTTACAATTCATATTGCAATTCATATTGCTAATCTAGCAGCTACTACAGCAAATGCCTTGCTGATTCAATCACTCATATCCTTACGTCTAATGCCTTTATTAGGTAAAGAATTTAATAAAACCTTCTGTCTCCCTGCCAGTCTGCGCATAGCGCGCTACACATCCTCAGAGTAAATGCTATCATTGACCTCTATCCCTCGCATCCGCCTACAGCATCCCTCGATGTCTAACTGCTTATCACTCTCCCTCGCATCGCACCATACCCATCCTCGTGCTATACTGCTAATCACTCTCCTCGATCGCACCTACAAGCATCCCTCGATGTTTAATCTGCGCTTATCACTCTCCCGGCGCGACGCACCTACAGCAATCCCGAAGTGTCTAAACGCTATCACTCTTCCCCCGTCGCTATCGCGCCTACCAGCATCCTCGATGTTAACTACTATCACTCTTCCCACTCGCACGGCCCACAGCACCGCTGCGAATGTCTAACTGCAATCAACTCCTTCGCCTTCGCATCTAAGCGCGCTACACAATCCTCGTGATGTTAACCTGCTATCCACTCTTTCCCTCGCATCGCGCCTAAGCATCCTCTATGTCTAACTGCCTATCTACTCCCTATCCCTCCCTCGCACTCTACAAGCAGCCTCGATGCCTAAAACCGCTATCACTCCTCCCTCGCACTTGCACCTTACAACCATGCCTCGATGTTAACTGCTATCACTCTTCCCTCGCATCGCACCTACAGCACCTCGATGTTTAACTGCTATCACCATTCCCTATCTGCCATCGCACCACATCCATCCTCGTGTCTAACTGCTATCACTCTCCCCACTCGCATCGCAACCTAGCAAACAGCATCCTCGTTCTTACTGCTACCACTCTCCTCGCAATCGCGCCTACCAGCATCCTCGATGCTAACTGCTATCACGCTCCTCACTGATCCCCACCTACAGCAACTCTAGATCTTCTGAACTGCTATCACTCTTCCCTCGCATCGCACCGGACTACAGCGGTCCAACTGACTATGCACTCCTTCCGTCGCATCCCCACCTCTAGCTAACTGCTATCGACTCTCCCTGCGCCGCTATCCCCTCGCAGCGATCACCAACACTTCTAACCGCTATCTCGTCTCTCCCCGCATTCGTAGCTCGTCAGCCTTGGTGACATCAACGCTACTCTGTTCTCTCACAGACGCCCGCTCGTATGCTCCCAGCGTTGGTGACAATCATAACGGCTATCGGATGTACTCTTCCTCTCACCATCACACCTCGCCCGCATTCGCTAGACATCTGACAACTGCTAATCCGTCTTCCCCTGCCGCATCACACCGTCCAGCACCTACACGAGTCTAACCTGCTATCACTCTCCCTCGCATCAGCACCTCACAGTCACCATATACATCTAGACTCATCAAACTCTTCTCTCGCATCACATCCTCTAAGCTAACTGCTAATCACTCTTCCTCTTGCATCGCACCTCTAGCGGATGGTTGAACGACTAATCACTCTTGACCAAGCCGCGGGATCACAGCCTCGGAGCGGCGTTGACGTTTTGCGTGATCCGGCTGTAGTAGTACGTGTGATGTTGAGACAGGGACACGAATTAGCGGCCGTGACGACCTGATGCGCGTCTCGCGTGCGCGGGAGGTCGCCCCGCTACCGAGTCGCGGCGCGGACGAGACGCGACTCAGCGGCTCCGTAGGCCGAACCAAGCAAGCGCCCGTGAGTGGTCGTCCGCGCGGGCAGGGTGAGTTCGCGCGGTCAGCGCCCGCCATCTCGGCGGACAGCCTGCGGCACGCTTGGCGCCGCGATCGCCTTCAGGCAGTTGCGATGTCCGTGCTTCCACCCCCCCGCTGCGCCGCGCGACAGCGGGTACGCGGCTGTGTTCGCCGCGGGAACGGCCCACCGCGCACGGCAGCACACATACACACGCCGGTCGCGTGTCTCCGCAACGGTCGTCGGCATGCGCGCTCGTCTAGCGCGGAGCGGCGGCGTCTCGGCTGCCGGCCGCGCCGGCTCGACCGCGCGAGCGAGCGCAGCGCTGCGTCACGTGCGCAGGAAGGCGGCGCCCGTCCGGCAGACAGCGGGCAACAGTCGTCTAGTCGACCTCGCTGCCGCGGGCAGCCGGACGCGTCGCAGGCTGCGCGTGTAACGCGCGCGCGTGGCAACGCCTCGAGTCGCGGGCGTGCCCGCGCGGGCGCCGGTACAGCGGCCGGCTGCAGCGCCCACGTAAGGCGTCCGAGATCCGGCGTCTATGGTCCGTCCAGCGTGCGCGCAGTTGAGGCAGCGACCTGCCGCTGTTTGGAGTCTCGACGGTGTCCGACAGAGGTCCGTGACAGGCGCTGCCAGACTCCCGCAACGCCCTGCTCTCCTTGTGAGCCACATACAGCCCGGCACGACGGCAGCACAGGATTGCGCAGCGTCTTGCGGCAGTACATAGATGCGCTGTCGAGAGGCGGAGATGACACGCGGCGATACTTTACTAGATACGGCACTGCTCACATAGCTAGAGGCATCTATCATCGTAGTTAGATACGAGAGCTTGTCATGTAGCTAGGACAGGACAGCTGATACGGGTGTAGCTAGATCTGCATCTGGCTACATAGGCAATAGCATTGCTAGACATAGTGCTAGATGCAGCTTGGCGACATAGCTAGAGTGGCACATGCTAATGTTAGCTGGAGATGCTGCACGATCAATGGTAGTTAGGTTGATGACACGGTCGATCGTAGCTAGATGAACGACTGATGACACTCAGTGATATGGACACTGCTAGTAGAGCGTAGTACGATCACTGTCGAGGTAGCTGTGGATGACACTGTCGCTATATCTGTGCTAGATGGATCACTGGTCAGATAAGCTGGATCTGACACTTGGCCTAGAGGTAGCCGATCACCCTGTATATAACTGATATACACTGCTATAAGTTTAAATGACAACTTTGGCTAGCATAGCCGATTGTTGTTTATCGCATGGGGTGTCCTCATAATGAGATTACATGTCCGTACTATCCACAGAACACACGCTACTGATCCCTAACATAACGTGATTGCTAATCCTGAAACCTAATCCTACTAATCATACAATCAATACCAGCATGGCTAAATCCCTCTGATCCTTGAAGGATTTCCGTAGCGGGACTCCTGGGATTCGTACCGCAGGTAGAAGCCGTGTTAACTATCCTAACGAGCATTCATCAAAGTCTCTGCTCCTTCACGCAGTCGCATCTTGCATTCCCCGATCACGCGCCGGCTCGGACGCGTGGCAGGTTTTTTGCCGGGTGGCGGTGCCCGGAGGGGCGGTGCGGGCTTGGGGGGTGGCTACAATTCTCAAAAAAATCCAAATTTCGAAAGATCGGATCTCGACTAGTGCGGAGGCGAAGAAAGGAAGCGCGAGCGAAGGAATCAGGGACCCAAACGGACCAGCCGCGAACGCTAGCGAGCAGTCATGGCAAGATCTCCCAGAATGAAGAGAATAATTACAGCCGCGTCAAGTAACGAAGAAAATTGCGAAAAACTAATTTATAAGAATATTAAATGAAAAATAAGAACAGAACAATGAAAGGATAGATCTTAAAAGATAATGATATCTACCTTTCATTAAAAAATTAATAAAAATTCCATTCGGGCTAAAGAAAAAAATGGCCCGTTCCAGACAACCACACAGCACACGCTGTCCCGGCCTGAAGCCCGCGACGTGATTTTTGGTCATCTTCCATCCGAAAACCCCGCAGCCGCCCGCGAGCAGATAGCTCCGAGAACAAGCCGCGCTACCCCCTCCAACACACTCCGCCACACCGCCTCCCCTCCCCGCTCACGTGAGCACACTAGTCCGCTTCGAGAGCCTTCCCCGGCACTCACACACACCGCACAACGACCACTCCTCATACTACCTTCCCCTCACGCCACCGCCCCCCCCCTGGATCTTAAGTGACGAACAAGGCCAGTGTGCGCTGATACGATAACCGGAATCCAAGACGTAGCTAATGATCGCCAGAATTACACGACAATGAGGAAAAAGAAAGATTGCGAACCATGAAGAAGTGCAGGCTTCGCCATTGGTCACTGGGCCGAATGCTCGACCCTAAACAGCCCCGTCTCTGGTGTACAACGGGGCTTTATTTTTCCGCTGAACCGCCGGTCAAATTTTTGAGATACGAAAGAATGCGACAAACTCGAAAGTCAAATGAGAACTATCCAAATATACGATAGAGTCACCGCCAAAGTATTAGGAACTTGTAGGAGCACCATACAACAACGAGGTCCAGGGGAGACGACAATGATCATTCGGAGGCCGCGAAACGGGCGCATGGAGCGTTCAAAGTCTCTCCGAGAATCCATCTCCCCAGTGAAGGCTCGTTCAATAGAGATTCCACTTGAGATAGCATGTGCGCTGCTCCCGAACTCGTTCCAAGGTATGAAATTTTGACGAGAGCTAATTGATGCTACCCCGAGCCCGTCATGCCGAGTATCCAGCATGATCCTGAATATCTATGAGAAAAGCGATCAGAACTCCTCCCGAGCTGCGACAAAAAGTTATTTTCTTGCGCCCTACATGCTGCTAAGTACACTCTAATCACTGTAGGAACCGAATGGTAAGTACAAACAGCTGGGTTGAATCTAATCATGTATGAGATAGACTTGCGGCTCAGTGTATGAAACGAAACCTATCGCAGATCCCGGAACATGCTCACTAGAGGCGAAAAACACGCCCGCCAACCCGCGAGCAAATACGGAGCGCCGTTTTTAGGCGCCGTGTTTTCTCCAGACGCGAAGCTTGAAAACCTTTTGTTGTTTTATGTCAGTAAGCACTGGCCCAAGATAAAATAATAATAAAATGACGCCGATACGCCCGCGGCTAAGAGCCGAGCCCGAGCCAACTCTAAATTAACGTTACATAGAGAGCACATGTAGCTGCTTAGCGTATGATAATTAGCGAGTCAGCGCTATAGCATACTAGACGACCCATAGGATCGAGTATAAGCTGATAGGGACAGATGAGTTATTTCATACAGAATAACATCTGAATGTACCATACAACCAATATACACGAGGAATCTATACACATCACTTCGCACTAGTGCTATATAACACATATACATCACTATTACATTAGTGCTGCGCAAAACGTGGGATGGTCGCCGCGCGTATTCGCCTTGTGTGCACTACAAGGTAGTTTAATGTTCAGACAAACCAATTAATATTAATGTCAAACAAGATTGCTGCTAATTAATAACATAGCGATGTAAATTACTTTGATAAGAAATATCATGGTAAAGGAAGAGCGAAACAGAGGGTGATAGGAAGATGGAGAGAGAGGGAGAGAGAGAGAGAGAGAGAGAAGAGAGAGAAGAGAGAGAGAAGAGAGAGAAGACGAGAAAAAAGAGAGACGAGAGAGAGAGCAGAGAGAGAAAGAGAGAGATATAGAGCTTGGGCAGAAAGCAATAAGGAAGAAATATAATATGGAAAGGGTTAGGGAACAAGGGGTACGTGAATGTAGATATAAGACAACCTGAACGTGTGTGGGTACATGCCCGCGATCCATGTCTCTGATTCACTGATACACATATACTCTTGAATAATATTTCATTATATACGCCCTATATAGCATAAACCGAAAGAAAGAGCCGTCAGAACTGATCTATGTCTGTGAATATGGCATCGTTCAGTAGTTGATAAGGACCTGTGGGAACTGCTCTGCTGGCATCGAACCTAAATGCCTGACCGCCGTGCTATACGCAGGAAAGAAAAATGTCAATAAAGTTATGCTCACCCTCTCGAAAGGCCCAGAATAACCGAGTTAACCGTATCTCGATGGGCTCTCTGCATTAGTCATACTATCTACCACATCCTTAACTTTAACACACACACACCCCAACACCAACCGTTGGATGGAAATTAGAGACACACCGCCCACATACAGTAACACCCGAGGCTACTTTGTTGCTACCAGCCCGAAGGACGGCTGCCACACATGTCGATGAAATAGTACAAATAAATAAAATCATACAGCCAACCACGATTTTGTTGCTACAAGTGCCATATCGCAAAAGATATATCTCGTTAACCCATCACTACAGATCTTGACAACGGCATCATAAGCAGATCGTACCAGAGTTCGTGACGTGACGTGGGCCAGCCGCGCCAGATTCAAGCGAAAATGTTGCACACGCCGGTCGCTGACCGCTCAACATCTACCAAACACGAGAACATTCGCCGGGCGCGAAACATGGTCCGGCGGCGTCGCTCAGCAGAGACATCGATAGATACGACAGGCGGCGGTGCCGCCGCTAACGCTGATACGCGCGTACGTTAGGGCTTCGATTGTCGAACAACGGTGATACCATCACCTGCCACCCGTCCACATAACTACTAACAAAGAAGCCCAGCCACCGCCGCGAACCACCGACGATCGTCACACTGTTGGCGCACTGAGACCGCCAGCACGGCATACGTATGAGCACCAAAGCGACGGCTGATTGTCGTTCCGTCAATGATACCAGATTAAAGAATATAGTCGTATAGTCACAGCTGTGCCACCAACTGTAACCCAGATATGAACAAACACCCTCAGCTCCGCTCACCGCGCCGGAGCCTACATGTCGCTGGGCGTCGCGCGCGCGCACCGGCGTAAAGCGGGCAAGCCCGCGCGGTGTCGTAGGCGGCACAGGACGGGATAAGTCCGCGCGGGAACGAAGGCATCGAGGGGCTATCAGACGGAGGCGGGCTATCTCGGAATGAGATCGGAGCAGCCACATCGCGAGCAAAGCTGACTAAGCTAGGGAGAAGGACGCATTCACGAGTACGCAGGGGGAGAGAGAAAGGAGAGAGGGAGCGAGGCGGCACGGCGTACCGACGAGGGCGCAGAGACGGAGAGCCGGAGGGGGGACAGGTGGGCAGGAGGCATGGAAGCTGCGCCGCAGAGTGCAACTCCGCGTTCTTCGCAGTGGCGCTCGGACCGGCGGCCCCAGTCCCAGCTAAGCAAGTGGCCGGCATAAACTCCTCCACGAGGGCTCCGGAAGGGCTGTCAGCAGCGCGCAGGTCGGGGATCCCCGCCGCTGTCGCGACATCATGCCGCCTCTCGAATGACGGCCGTGCTCCCGTTAACGACCGCAGGCCGCCATCTTATCCGCAAGGACAGCGCGTAGGACGTCGCGATCCGAGCAGCACGGGCACACCTTCGGCTCCCAGCAGCGAAGACGCGCGTAGAGGCGCCGATAGCGTGCCCGGAGTTCGATTGGTCACGTCGAAGCCGCGTTGCGCGCGACCGAGCGCGCTCGAAGTTAATTCGAAAGTCCCAGCGCGGCTCTGTTCTCGAGTAACTCTGCCGGTGCCTTCGGTCGAGGCAAGTGACGCAAAGGTCAAACGTGCCCGCGGGATTCAAGCCCGACAGCAGTTCCGCGGGCCACCTGCGAACAACGGGCGATTTTTTTTTATTCGTCTCAATAATTATTAATTTTAAAATAATATAATATTTTAAATTTCATTATTTTATTTAATATTTTTTAATTTTAATATTCTTAAATAATAGTTTTTTCGCAATTTTTATTGACGGGATTCTTCACCGACGTCATGAGTGTGCGCGCGGGAGCGCAGATTGCGATCATCGTAAATGGACTTGCACGGATGTAGGTCTGTCTATTATTGACTGTTTTTTATTTAAATTTCAACTTTTTACTAAATAGTGTCATTATGTCAATATTGAAACTAATCAGTTTTCATTTATCATTCTACAATTTATTGCATTATTGTATTTGGATTAATGTTGCTAAACTTATTTGAATTGTCAAACTACTAAAATTTTAATATGAAGCTACTCTATGTCAAGTGTACCCATCCCTTAGAGTCAATGTCGAGCAAGAGGGTTTGGTTAGGTCGGTGTATGAAAAAGTTGGTAGAGTATACAATTACATTTAATCTAATAAATAATTAATTGTAAAATAGGCTGACCTAATATTTGCAGTCACTCTTATTTTTATATATATATTTTGTAAGTGAATATCAACAATATGCAGCATATCTATGTTTAGAATCGTTATTGCAGCGATTATACATATACCTTTGCTCGGTTGATCCAATGCTAGACCGTCGTCGCAAGGAGAGACGGAAATTTCGAGCCACACACCACTGTCACTTTATTCCCATCCACATAATCGATGACTCACCTAATACGCCCATGATAAACATAAGTGACTTCTGATCGATAGAATATAAACGTGAGACTTAACTTAAATTAGCTACAATGTCCCACCCACTGGCAATTTGCATATACTAATTAATGTGTTTTTGCTAATGTGTGGCAGAACGGATAACATATAACCACACATATGCAATATGTTATCCCATACTAACTGATAGTGTACCTACACGATGTGCTTTCCGGATGTGTCCTCTGGACCACACTACCAAAAACATGGTAATAAATATAATCAATATTTATTTACTATACCTATATATCTGCTTACAATAATAATGAAAGTGTCAATGACACTGTAGCTCACCTTGGGTGTGATAGAAGAGGGAGGGGGATATATAAAGCAAGAGTATATATATGGGAGAACTCCCATTATATAGGATATCTCCCATTATATACTCTTGATAATGATATATGCATAAGTTTTGATGCGAAAATAAATGTTTCAGATGTGAAATCTTGACGAGCGATGGCGCTATGCCTAAATGATCGCCATTTTGGTTTTCGAATATCGCGCAAATAACAACAATAAAATATTCCAGTCAAATTTACTGTAACGAAGAATCTAAAACACAATATTACACGTATATATAGGTATGATTGTAGCTAGAGTTGTTGACCAGTTAGACGAAATAAACGTAATAGGACATTGTCATCTCTCTACCATAGGAGTAACAACTGGTTTGGGGCTAGCCTTACACATTCACATACCAAAATTTAACAAAATCGAATGAATTTAGATGGCCATTTTCATTTTTGCCAAAAAGTGGGCGTGGCTCAAAAGTAGGTCGACTAGCGTGCTCCAAAACAGGAAGTTCAAATCTCTCCCATAGGAGTAACAACTGTAGGCCTATTCAATTTGAAACATGTGGGTCAAACGGTTCTTGAGTTATCGTTGGCCATATAGGCATGCAGACACTGAAATGCATAGAGAAATTGCCAAAATCTACCTGTTGTGTTGTTGTTGTTTTCGGTTTCTTTATTTTATACTGGACTCAAGGGTTAAATCCACATCAGTGGAAACCCACTCCAGGAACCACCTAATTTGCATAATTAAAAAAAAAAAAAAAACCCGTGTGATATGTTTTGGGGCCAGTCGTTATTCATTCACATACTATAGAAATGAGCAAAATCCGTTGAACCTGAACTGACTTATGGCCATTTCCATTTTTGCCAAGGTGTGAAATGAAGCGAGCGACAAGCGAATTTTGCGATCACGCTTTCCTACCTGCTCTCTTATTCGTGTTGTTTGTGCACACTGACAGGGCGTGCATGCGGTGTACTTGTGTGTTGCAGATGAGCATTTGACCGGCATTTACGGGTAATTAGCGGCAATAATAGGCGAAATAGAGTAGAGAAACATTGAGACTTTGGTAGGCCCCTATAGTAAATACATTTCGTGTTTATTTACGTTTTTTTCATTGAGACGTTCCAAGTCACAAGTGCCACCAGGCTCAGGAATAGAGAAGATGTCCAGTCCTATCTTATCAACTAACATCATCCTATCCAATCACCGTACTGGACATCATCTCTATCCTTGAACCGTGCCGTGGCCGGGGCTGTGGAGTGTGCCTGTGCACATGCGGCTAGCGACAGGGCGTCATCCCTATGTTACGGATGCGCGATTCACCCTAGCGGCGAGTTATGGAACTA
>NW_014577130.1:219993-225074 GCF_000485595.1 Priapulus caudatus | reverse complement strand
CTGAAAGCATGTTGACATACTAACTGTATCTCATCTTCCCTCACTCACACATCCAGCATCTAGACATCTAACTGCATAATCACTCTCCTCGCATCACACCTCCAGCATCCTAGACATCTAACTGCTATCAACTCTTCCCTCGCATGACACACCTCCACATCCTAGACATCTAACTGCCTATCATGACCCTCTTCCTCGCATTCACACTCTTAGCTAACTGCTATCACTCTTCCCTTGCACTGCGCACCTCTAGCATGTCGTAACGACTATTCATCTGTACCCAACGATGCCGGAATCGACACCTCGAGCGCTCGTTGACGATTTGCGTTGATGCCGCATGATAGATGTTAGTGTATGATTGAGCGGCACGAATTTGCTGCGCTGACCAATCCTTGATCGCCTCCTGCGCGGAGGCACGACCCCCTACGACACGCCGCGACGGAACGCGAGCTCGGCAGCACGTAGCGAACAACCCTCGTGAATAGTCGGTCGTCGTCGCCGGATCGCCGGCAAGCCGCCCACTCGGCGAGCAGCCGGCTCGCCACGCGCTTCAGCAGCGCAAATGTCCGTCTCCACCTCCCCCGCGCGCGGCACCGGGCACGGTAGCGGTGTGCTCGCCGCGGACCGCCCGACGGCACGCAGCAGCGCATGACCACCACCGTCGCGTTGTCGTGCGCCGTCGTCCGGCCAAGCGGCGCCCTCTAGCGGCGGGGCGGCGGCTGTCGCGGGCGTGCGCGCGGCGTGCTCCTCGCGCGACGCGAAGCGGGCCAGGCGCGTCACGTGCAGAAGGGCGGCGCCGGCGGCAAAGCGGCACAGGTCGTCGTCGTGCGCTCCGCGCCGCGGGCAAGCGAGCTGGCTGCAGCTGCGCGTTGACGCGCGCGCGCACGCGGCTCGGAGGTCGCGGCGTGCCGCGGCGCGGTAACGCCCTGCAGCGCCACGTAAGCGCGTCCCGAGTCGGAGGTCATGTCCGGGCAGCGTGCCGCGCAGAGCAGCGAGCCGCGCCTCTTGTCGACAAAGTCCTTGACGTGCGCGTGCCATGATCAGAACGCCTTGCTCTCCTTCAGTGAGCCACATGCAGGCCTGCGGGGCGAGACGCAGCACGATTAGCGCACGGTGTTGCTGCAGTAATAGATGCGCGTCAGTAGCTAGATATGACACTGCTATATTAGCTAGGGGGGATGGCACTTGCTACATAGCTGATGGCACTGCTACATAGCTAGATGGCGGGCTATCATGTTAGTTAGATGAACAACTGTCATGTAGCTAGGCGACACTGATACATAGCTAGACGATATTGTCGGGTAGCTAGATGACACTGCTATATAGCTAGATGACACTGCTATATAGCTAGACGACACTGCTATATAGCTAGATGGCACTGCTACATAGCTAAGATGACACTGATAGCATAGGCTAGATGGCACTATCATGTAGTTAGATGACATTTGTCATGATAGCTAGATGACAGCTGATACATAGCTAGATGCACTGTTTGTATAGCTAAGATGGACACTGCATATAGAGCTAGACGACACTGTCGGTAGGCTAGATGAATGCTATATAGCTAGATTGACAACCCTTTGCTGTTATGCTCAGATGACACTGTCAGATAGCTAATTGACATTGCTATATAGCTAGATCACACTGCTATATAACTATATGACACTGCTATATAGTTAAATGACACTGCTACATAGCCATATGTTTACTGCAGGTGTCATCATAATAATTACATGTCGTACGTATGTATCCACAGAGCAACTACTGATCCCAACTCTATAGTGATTCTAAATCCTAAACCAATCCCACTAATCATAAATCAATACTCATGCTAAATCTCACCTGATCCTTGAAGATTTCCTGTATGCGGCTCGGGATTTCGTCCGGCATTAAAGCCGTGTTAACTGCCTTAACAGCTTCATCAAAGTTCTCCTCCTCACGCAGTCCATCTTCATTCTCGATCACGCCCCCCATGATCAGCTTCTTGAATTCCTTCTTCTCCTGCAAACACAATTCAATATTGCTACAGGATTTACAGTGACAACGAGCCCGCTGTGATAGAACGCGACTATGATAGAATTACACTACAATGGGAAAAGATGGAACATGAAGAGCAGGCTTCACCTTTTCACAAGGCAGATTGGCTCAAGCCCCGTAAACAGCCCCGTCTCTGGTGTACACGGGGCTTTTTTCCGGCCCCGTCAAATTTTGAGATTCCGAGAATCGAAAACGAAAGTCAATTCGAGAAATATCCAAATATCATATATACCAAATAGTAGGGAATAAGCATAGTAACAATCAGGTAAACAACACACGGGAACGATGAGCTGTTTAAACTTCTGAAATCACTCCCGTGAGGCTCAAAATAGCTCCCGCAAAAATTTTAGAGCTATTTTTCCAACAGACTTTTGAAAAAGAGCTCCCGTAAAAAAAAGTTATTTTTTCACTGGTAACAATACTTATGAATGTAACAAAGATTTTATTACATAATTCATCAGTTTAAAAACATCAGCCGCATCTAGAGAAAATCAGCCCCGTCGAGCAAATGACGGGGCCGTTTTTTAGGCCCCGTGGTTTTCCCAGACGGCGAAGCTTGGAAAAGCTTTTGTTTGTTTTATATCAGTAAGCAATAGGCCCAGTAGAATTAATAATATAATGCACAATAAATTAATTACTATGCACATTCTCTCTAGATTTCTACCAATATACTACGTTGCAAGTGTGTAAATATTGAGTTTTGCAATAATCTAGACTAGAACCAATTAACTGATTAATAGATCAATTTAATCACATACATTCATACATTACCCCTGTGCACACAGTTTTTAATTGTTCGACAAACATTAATTAATTAATGTCAAACAAGATTGCTTCTAGATGTAATATGATAGCGTATGTAAATTACTTTGATAAGAAATATCATGGTAAAGGAAGAGCGATGAAGGAGGCTGAGCGAGGTACAAGGGAGGCAAGAGGAAAGATGGGATGGGATGAAGTAGGTGTTTTGTACCCCACAGGCTAGGGCGCTCTCCTAATTATAAACACAGGTCTACCGATAACAATTTATTACATAAATCTATATTGAGATACCCTATAACCATATTAAATGCATATTCATCACAAAATATAACTCCTGTGGTGAGATATCGCGCATGCGCTAACACGTTAACGTAGCCAGAATGTGTACTGACTGGTATATGCAGCGGGGACCTGACATACAAGGTCTTCTACCTATTGCTTAAGAGGGTTTACTGATGAACTGCTGTCTTATAAATCTAAGCTAGACTACTTTCTCTCTATTTTAAATGCATAATCTTCACAAAATATTTTTCTTCTCGGGAGATATTGCGCATGCGCGCGCATCGTGTTAGGTTGCTGTGCCGTCTGAACAAAACTGCATAATATAGTTTGCCGAGAGAGAGAGAGAGAGAGAGAGAGAGATGGAGAGAGGGGTAGAAAAAGGAGAAAAGGCGGCAGGGATGATAGCTGAGGCGCCGTAAAAAAGAAGGAGGCTGAGCGAAGGACAAGGGAGGCAAGGGAAGGACGGGACGGGATGAAATAGGCGTTTTGCACCCCACATGCTATAGGGCGCTCTCCTAATTATAAACACAGTTCTACTGATAACAATTTATTACATAAATCTACAATGAGATACCCCCTAACCATAATAAATGCATATTCATCACAAAATATAACTCCTGTGGTGAGATATTGCGCATGCGCTAACACGCTAACGTAACCAGAATGTGTACTGACTGGTATATGCAGCGGGGACTTGACATACAAGGTATTTTACCTATTGCTTAAGTAAGGACCACTGGTGAAATGTTATTTATTCCTCTTCATTCTAAATGCATAATTAGACTGAAAAAAATGCATAATATAGTTCTTTTCCTTCATTTTTTCTCCTCTTGTTATTGCCTCCTTCTTTTTCTCCTCCTCCTTCTTTGATCGTTCAACCCCCTCCTCAACTATGTGTTCTCTATTTGACCTCACTGTCTTTTGTTAATTTTCGACGGTTGGAAAATTTGTCGGTTTTTCCGAACGGCAGCGTTTCTTGCAAACACATGACTCTATTTCTTTCATCTAACTGCTATCACTCTTCCCTTGCATCGCACCTCTAGCATGGTTAACGACTAATCACTCTTCCCAACGATGCGGGATCACACCTCGAGCGTCGTTGACGTCTGCGTGATGCCGCTGTAGATGTACGTGTTGTTGAGCGGCACAAATTGCTGCGTGACCACCTTGATCGCCTCCTGCGCGGAGGCGCCCCCTACGAGCGCCGCGACGGAAGCGAGCTCGGCGGCGCCGTAGCGACACACCTCGTGAATGTGGTCGTCGCGCGCGATCGCCGGCAGCCCCCACTCGGCGAGCAGCCGGCTCGCGCACGCCTTCAGCAGCGCAATGTCCGTCTCCACCTCCCCCGCGCGCGCACCGGGGTAGCGGCTGTGTTCGCCGCGGAACCGCCCGACGGCACGCAGCAGCACATACCACACCGTCGCGTTGTCGTCGCCGTCGTCGGCAGCGGCGCCCTCTAGCGGCGGGGCGGCTGCGTCGGCGGCGGCGCGCGCGTGTTCCTGCGCGAGCGAGCGGCAGCGCGTCACGTGCAGGAAGGCGGCGCCGCGGCAGAAGCGGCACAGGTCGTCGTCGTCGACTCGCGCCGCGGGCAGGCCGAGCTGCTGCAGCTGCGCGTTGACGCGCGCGCGCACGCGCTCGAGGTCGCGGCGTGCCCGCGCGCGGTACACGCCCTGCAGCGCCACGTAGCGGTCCGAGTCGGCGGTCATGTCCGGCAGCGTGCCGCGCAGAGGCAGCGAGCCGCCGCCCTCGTTGTCGACAAAGTCCTTGACGGCGCGTGCCATGATCCAGAACGCCTTGCTCTCCTTAGTGAGCCACATGCAGGCCTGCGGGCGAGACGCAGCACAGATTAGCGCAGGTGTTGCTGCAGTAATAGATGGCGCTGTCAGGTAGCTAGATGACACTGCTATATAGCTAGATGGCACTGCTACATAGCTAGATGGCACTGCTACATAGCTAGATGGCGCTATCATGTAGTTAGATGACACTGTCATGTAGCTAGA
>NW_014577130.1:209991-216565 GCF_000485595.1 Priapulus caudatus | reverse complement strand
CCCAGGGTACGTTCCGGTATACCGGACAGAACCCAGGGTACGTTCCGGCAGTACTCCGGGGGACATAGACCCTCTCAGCTATACTTATAGTTATACTGTTTTGATTTTTTTAAGGCTGCTGATGATCAACTGGAATTCCAAGGTGATTAATCAAGTTTGCATATTTCTATTAGAAAATATAAGTGGATTAACATCTCTTTGATTGATACACTATCATATAATAATCATTAATATGGTGCCACAGATACTGCTTACAATTTTTTATTTGCACCATTATGATGGTAGACCAAACAAAGTTTGTAATGGAAATAAATTGTTCACAAGATTCATATTTAATTTCAGTGTTTGACAATGATCACATTTATTCTGAAGTAGAACATTACACTTACAGAACATGTAATTGTAACATTAATCTGTAACATTAATGCACAAGATCACTTACACATAAACAAACATACCTTTCTCTCAGTGGGCACGTGGGTACGTGGCTGTATCACTGGGTGCCTTTGGTGGCCAGTGCTATTGCCACAAATTTTTAAACATGAGTATTGACTGTTACCACTTATTTTTATTCATGGAAGAGAAAACTTTTAGAAAACATAGGTAGTTATATGTCAAAAAACGTTTAAAAAAATGTTGCTTTGAAGAAGAAATCCAAATCCAGAGAAGCATATGCTAAGAACCATGCAGCTGCGCAACACATATATTTGGCTGCAACCTAAATTATCATAGTGCAAGTCATCAGTCGTCACCCCTTTAAAAGTATGTAACGAATCTTTACAGTTTAGCAGTGCTAGTTAACCATTACTATATACTATAATTTGTTTTAGATTTCCCTGAGGATGAAGTGGGACCAGCAGCCCCAAATTCATTCACAGGGTTACCTGACCCACATGATGCAGAGGAGAAAGATGATGTAATTTTACATATTATGTGCGGAAGGAAAATTACTGTGAATGCTCACTATACATACACTGTACACGTTGGGTAAAACTAGCCTGGGAACCACCAATCACCTTCTAATATAGGATCCTATTGTCAGAAACATCATAAAGTTGAGGCTAATGTTAATGCTAACATAGTACTTACGAATAATGTTTACTATTATGAGAAGGCTAATTGTGAAATGAGTTGGTGACACTTCAGTGAGTTGAAATCAATTGCACTGGTTGGTGACAGCACAATCTTTGTGTTCAAATATCTTTGCTTATAATGTGGTACATAGTTTTTTGTTAACCTATATTTGACCATATATTTTTTACGTCACAGCTTCTAACTGGGGATAGAACACAGGCATCGTTCTGGACGTTCGAGTATTATCAGGCATTCTTTGATGTAGACACTCACCAGGTTATGAGCAGGCTACTTGGTTCCTTTATTCCAAGGCTACATAGCAACTATCTTCAGACATACATCAGACCTAACCCAGATCTTTATGGTAACTATAACTGTTGGTAATAACATAAATTAGTTAAAGGGATCGTTTACTCTAGGTTCTAGGGTTATTTTCAGTTAATTTAAGTTAAAATTACACTACATAAAAAGTTTCATGGTTCAATCACTATTAGAAATATTATTAAAAAATGTTTTAAAACTAACGACTACAGTTTTATTACAACGACGGTGGCGCCACTCAAAGCGCACGATCTGATGAGTTTCGCAAAACCACTTTTCAGCCAAGGGCTACAGATTGAGGGTGTTTCTTATTTATTAATTTAAAAGCAAAAGGATTGTAATATCTTATAAACGACATATAGTTTCAGTTATAATATGGATAAATTTGCTCTAAAATGAATATCGGTTGGTTAAATAGCATTTAGGTATAAATATAATTGCACTTTTGTGATTAGCCCTCGGTCTGTAACATGCTAAATAAATTGTCAAATATGCAACTTTTTCGGGGTGGCAGCACAGTCGCGGGTGTCATGGCGCCATTCAAATTTCGTAGCGTTGATGTGTAACTAATTATAACAATTAAATTAGGTATCTGGTAACAAATACGTGTGGGTATAGACGATTTGTTATACAGTAAGTACAGTTGTATGCAGTAAAATCCTAGAGTCTACTATCCCTTTAACTAGTCCTGTAGATTTTGGAATTTGTTATTATATTAGACTAGAATAGTAATTACGAAAAATAAAAATTGAGATTATTATTTTTTGCTTACAATGTGCAGTAAATTGTCTGCGTGCATATCATAATGGTGCTATAACTACTCTGCTTTTCTGAACTATATAACCTGTTTAATTTTTCTATTGAAGTTCCTAAATTTAATTACATACATTGAATCACAATTGCCATTACTTTAATTCACCATATAAAAATCAATGAAAATTATACGTTTTTAGTTCCTAATAAAATTGTACAATAGCAAAAATAAAATTGTAGTTTGGGGGATGTGGCTTTGAAATTAATTATGTGTTTGCATCTGAATCTCATAACGCTGTGTGTTTCAGGACCATTTTGGGTGTGCGCGACACTGATCTGTACGATAGCGATAAGTGGTGACCTTGCCGCATTCATGCAAACTTCGGGAAAGATGGACTTTGCGTGGCAAGCCGATTTCAAGAAAGGTGAGAACGATCCAGAATAGCACCCTGACATCACGAGTGTGCATGATACAATATTATCAAAAAGTATTTTGCATTGCAAACAGAAAACCTGAGGTTCAGTGTATTACTGAGAAATACGCTTATTAAAGGTACAAAATCGAACATAGTTCCCACTATTCATTACTGATATCCTGCCTTGACCATGAATAGACTGCTGGGCTTACTTTGAAAGTTTTTTGCAGTTTCTATTGCTGCGACTGCCATATTCTGCTATGCGTGGCTGGTGCCGCTAATACTGTGGGCACTGCTTTGGTTCAGAGGCAGCTCGTCCAGTTACACCTTCCTGGAAATCGCCTGTGTGTATGGATACTCACTGACAGTATATGTGCCAATTTCTGTAAGCGCATAAGTCTTATTAATGGAAACCCTTCCTTGATTTAGTAAAAGTTCTACATTTCGAAGATTTATGAACTAAATTCTGCATGACTCAGCCACAGTAAACAGGCGGGTGACTAATGCTAATGATGCTAAAAATGCCAAATTCTGAACAAAGACTACCCGGGTTGGATAGGATTGTGTCCAGATAGGTGAGGGGTGAAGTTGTGTCTCGGTATCATTTATCAGTGGGAGCTTGAAAGACGTATGGTTGGTTCACTGGAATACCTAAATCTGAAAGAGCTGATGGACAGCTGGAATGTGCATGGGGGGTTATATTGGCAAAGACCCCCATGTAGCTGTAATGTCTTTGCTATAATTATTGTAATATTGGCATATGAATCAGATCAGCTTCAGATCAGATCAGTTAAGGATACTGTATTTGTGCTGCCACCTATCGAGGAAGGAAGTAATGAAACAGAGTTTTCAGGAGGCAGCCAGTTTCATGTTGGGCGTTTAGGAATAAAGATACTGAAACGTATATGAACCTGTTTAAACCTTTTGTGAACACCACAGTAGCTAGTATGTGATATCTTTGGCACACAGACGTATTTTATTTGCGCGCTGATCACATCTGACGTTTCTAAATGACTCTTTGCAGATATTGTGGGTGATTCCATTCGTGTGGCTTCGTTGGCTTCTGCTAGTCATTGGCACTTCCACGTCGGGGTTTGTGCTTCTGTGGGCATTTTGGCCCGCAGTTAGAGATGAAGGAAAGAAGGTATTGTACCACAAACCTATACGTATTGAAGTTGATTTCTAATTTCAAGCATGTACCTGTGAAAATCTTCAGCACAGTTTGGTTTGAATAAGGAATGTAGGTATACATGTAGATCAGCAGCAGTTAGTCCAATAGAGTAGTACTGCACGTAACTTACTTGTGATTTGTTGACTTGCCATCAATGCAAGGGAGCACATACATGCTAATTCAATAGCTTCACGTAGCTTCAAGTTATTTAGAATCCACATAGTATTAGGTGTGCTTATCGATTTATAATCAGTAAATGTTGGAAAACTATACCCATCAAGCATATTAATCTTTTTTTAGCTCATCTGACGTAGTCAGATGCAGCTACGTCAGATGCAGCTTGTAGAATCGCATGATCGTGCGTGCGTGCGTGCGTCCGTGCGTGCGTCCGTCCGTCAACAGTTGGGCACAAATCCTAACCGCTTGACGTACAGTCACGATATTCGGGACGTCGGGGGAGGGGATCGTGAAAAAAACTCAGGATGACAAATTTGGGGGTCAAGGGTCAAATGTCAAGATGTGTAAACGGAGGGGGAATATTTCCCCCTTAACTTAAGGTATAGGAGGAAATACGGAATTGCGGCACAAATCTTAACGGCTCGACCTATGCTCTTAATATTCGGTGTATAGTGTGATGGGCAGGAAACCCATCACCAGTGCGAAATTGGAGGTCACAGTTTAAAGGGCAATGGGGGAAAGGTCAGATATCAGACATTTTTTGAGGACATGGCCTAATGGACAGAGTGAAATACTTTTTTGTTTCAGAGCTGACCTACCATTTTTATCACTTTATTGAAAGGACCATGAAATGTGCTTTCCACTGACGTGCGTAGAGCAGAGTAAGTGTCTGATAACCTGATGGATTCCTGAACTGCCTCAATGACGTCACAGTGTTGTCATATTCATGGCACATCCATAATCTAGAAACCCAGTAAGCCTGGATAGCCGAAAGCATACAGCACAGGCGTCACGGCTCAAAGGTCGTTGGATCGAATCCCATCTGATTTTTTATTATTTACTTGTTTTCTGTATTTTTCAATCTTTATCCATTTAACTATTTTTTTCCAATTAACACAAATATTTACATGATTTATTTACAACAATTTAATAACAAATAATTTTTACAACAATAAATAAAAAAATAAAAATATGGTTAGGGTTAGGGTCACAATGCACCATAAAACAGGAGTTTTAGTCACGCGATTAGTATCAACCAATGGGCTTTGGGAGGTATGCAGAATGCAGAAGGTTGCTGAAATGATGTGTACGCAACTTGCTTATCTGCATATCTGTGCGTAACAAAGGTGTCACTACGCACGACTTGAATGTTACGTTTATAATCGTAGCAACAGACCTCAGATGAGCCCAGACGCTCTGCGACTCTTGTTTAGTTGTTAACATTGTACATTGCCACTTCTTGTGCAGAATTACCCACGTTAAGGTGATCTAGTATTATAAACTGAAAAATACAACAGCAACCAGCATTTCTGTTTGACGGTGTATTTATTTTACTTACAGATTATTGGAATCGGATGCATGTTGCTCGTTGGACTTATGCATGTGGGCTTAGCAATTGGATTTCTGGTAATTGTATGATAATTATTTGTGGTGCTAACTGGCGGTCAAGGCAGGCTATTAATTATTAAATTAATTAATACTTTTGTGGTTTTCACAAATATCACACACATTGAAGCAGTTCCTGTAAGCCAGTTTCCTCTAGATTTTATTATTACTTTTTATGAAACTGTTTTGCTGGTTTACCAATAGCTATCAAACTGAAACTGAAAGTGTCAATATTACACATTAGTTCATTTTTTTGCAGCTTTATTTTTTCCAGGTGCCAGAGTACACAACTGGCAGTACCATCACACCAGCTGCCAATACGACGATGTCGACTACTACCACAAAAATGCCATCAAACGTCACGTAGAGGAAAATCACTGGAATTTTTACACTCTGTACTCTATAAAGGTGGTGGTAACGTAGCAACTGCCCCAGCCTCTTTATAAATTGATACCCAATGTATCGGAACTTCATGCATATAGGGTCGTGTTCTCTGTCACAGCTACAATCGCATGTTGAGAGTAAGGTGATATATTTGGTCAAATAAAGTGAATAAATCATTTAACCTAACCTAGTAGTGCATGACATGCAATGACACGAGTTCTCTGATTAACCTTTACACGTACATTTAACTGTAATGTATATAAGATGTGAGGATTTAAATTGTAGTTGAATCGTGCATATTGTAATAGTAATGAAGGAGTAAATGTCCATGTGGTGGGTACAATAATTAAGACCCTGTTACTTGTTGTTATTATCCATGCTAATTAAGCTTCTGATTATATTATTAATCTTGTCAAGTAACTTCCATTGAAAAAATGAAACTACAAGTTAACAGAGTATACTAAAACAGTTCATTGATGATATCCACCAATTATGTTGGAAATAGAGAAGGACGATACAATTGATGAATTAAACTAAATTTCTTTTAATGAGTCATTTAAAGGATACCGTCATCACGGCCGTAGCTAGTGGTAGGGAGGGGTTTTAATTCGTGCTAGCAAATAGTTAAATTTTTGGGCGCGCATCAAAACCCCACCACAAAAGCAGCTACGAACTCACATATGGGGTCGCCGCGTGCACTGACCAAGATGAAGTGGCCGTTGCCAAACTGGGATAAAAAAAACACTGATTTATGCTAGCATTCTACCCGAGGAAGTGCAAGACCTTTGACTCTGGCAAGAAACGAGGTGTTGTAGCTTGTAATTAATACACATACACGCGCGCGCGCACACACACACACGCACGCACGCACACACCTCGTGTGCACACATGG
>NW_014577130.1:206022-207485 GCF_000485595.1 Priapulus caudatus | reverse complement strand
CTCTCTCTTCTCTCTCTCTCTCTCTCTCTCTCTCTCTCTCTCTCTCTCTCTCTCTCTCTCTCTCTCTCTCTCTCTCTCTCTCTCTCTCTTCTCGCGTCTCTCTCTCTCTCTCTCTCTCTCTCTCTCTCTCTCTCTCTCTCTCTCTCTCTCGCTTTATCTATTTCCCGCTTTTCCCACCTCTCCTTCCTACTTCACCACTTCCTTTTCCTCTTTCTCGTTTTCTTAATCTAATCTAATCTAATTACCTTTTTTTGTCAATTCATTCCCCATCTCAACTAATGCTCACTATGGGTCTCTATATGTTAAATTTATAATATATTGAAAATAACAGTTCTGTTTCAAACACTCCGTTGCCGTGATTTCCTGATCGTATGCCTCACTGTCTTTTGTTAATTTTCGACGGTTGGAAAATTTGTCGGTTTTTCCGAACGGCAGCGTTTCTTGCAAACACATGACTCTATTTCTTTCACGAGTAGGGACGATAGCAAATGGTTAAGTGGTTGAATGTGGAACTGCTGCTCTCTAGTGAGAGTCTCGGGAAAATCAGCAAGTGCAAACCTTAGATCATAGACTCGGTGCCGTACATGAGAATGTCCAGCGTTGATGTAGAGTTTTTTCGTAGAATGTTGCAACCCCACGGTATTTGCCGATCTGGGCGATAGAGGTCGCTGCTCGTCTGCTACCTTTGCGTGCTGCTACGTGACCTTGCTGAAAGACGATCATATATATCTATATATATCCAGTACCTGGTTAGGATCGATATATACTCCGCTGACCGAGACGTTGCCATTCGCCATGTATATTCGCAGGTTCACAGGCACGGCGTCATGTTTTCGAAAGAAAATGCCAAAATTAATTTCATGTTTTACTTTCACTGCCCTGCAACGGGGGAAGATATCGCTCAATCGAAGTAGCGAGGTGGTAATTTGCAATGCGCGCCACGTGCCTACCTAACACTGTTTTTGAGTACTTTTACGAATTTATCGAAACGGCGAGACCTTTTTAAATCATCTGTATGCTAAGCAAATGTCGGGCGAACAATTGCCGACCAAGATCTCTTCTCAGGCGTTATAAATGCATGAAAACAAAGTACATTTCCCGCAAAAATTGTCTATTAATATACCTATATATATACCTAATATATATTTTAGATACCGCCACATGTTCCGTAAACAATTTTACGTGCCTCTCAATAATTGATGGGACCCTAATGTGAGCATATGATAGAGGGTTCGAATAATGAATACTCGAGTGCACGACTAATAGTCTCACTAAAGTGTGTGAGTGTCTGTTGGATGTGTATGACCGCGTGTGCGTACGTTCGTACTTGCGTGCGTGCGTGCGTGCGTGCGTGCGTGCGTGCGTGCGTGAGTATGCGTGTACGTGCATGGTTGTGTGTGCATGTGTGTGTGTGTGTGTGTGTGTGTTGTGTGTGTGTGTGTGTGTGTGTGTGTGTGTTGTGT
>NW_014577130.1:203653-204785 GCF_000485595.1 Priapulus caudatus | reverse complement strand
ACACAAACAAACCCACAAACCAACAAACACACGCCGAACAAACACACGCCGGTGAAAACATAACCTCCTGCCAACCCCTTGGCGGAGGTAATAACTGTTTTAGCGAACATTTATGCGCCTACCTAGAATGTGCGTGAATCTCTCCGTGAGCAAACGTATGGCCCTTCCCATCTGTTACTGCTGCAGACGCAGGTTCTAACTAAGCGATAATTATGCAGCGGCAAACCATGGCACAAGAGTGCGCTGTTCCTGCGACCTGTCCCTACGTAATCCATTAATATACACACATATAATCGGGTCGTTATTTCGCATATAACGTTTTAAGCTCGCACTAACATGGAAAGAAAACACCCCGCGTGCCATCTGCATGATATTACTCGCGTCATTTGTGTCACAGCATGAGCAATGATTTGATCGGTGCATAATCGTATATAAGGGGAAAGCAAGCACGCATCGCGATTGCTTTCGCGTAGAAAACAGCTTGCTATGCTGCCTTCAGCAGAATATCTATGATATACTTCTCGTAATTCTAATGTACTAGGAGTATCGAGGGCGTCCTTAGCTTTGGGCTTTGTTGGTTTTGTTTGAGCACCTACCTACAAGCGAAATAGTCACCGTCTGCTATCAATTAGCTTCACCGATTATAGCTATAACATACGAACACCGCGATTCCACGATTGTTGACGGAACCATCTATCTTTTCTACTAATATTTGCCTTCATCTTACGTTTGTTTTGCCCGATGATTTATCTTATGCCTAATAAAGACTCATGTCTTCGACGAATTTCAAATTTTACCTGGTTTGTATTGTCACAACCGACTTCTCGCTGGTTGATTCAGCAGATCAAACGATCGAGAGCATAGCTAATAGTAAAAAGGGAAAGGAAGAAAGAACATTTCTGAATAGGATTAATCTGCCGCAGTAAGTCTACACGCATGATGGGTTATTGATCGGCTAGTCCTATTTTCCGGTGGCAGTCGCCCGTAATCGCTACATTATTGCACGACAGGGGCGAGCGTCACGATATTAAGGAAATGTTTACTGCCCACACGTCATATTTACTGCAGCATGGAAACTGATGTACTGTCCGGGAAGTATCTATGTATATATTTATTTATTTAGTTTTATTTA
>NW_014577130.1:191835-202554 GCF_000485595.1 Priapulus caudatus | reverse complement strand
TATGTATGTATGTATGTATGTATGTATGTATGTATGTATGTATGTATGTATGTATGTATGTATGTATGTATGTATGTATGTATGTATGTATGTATGTATGTATGTATGTATGTATGTATGTATGTATGTATGTATGTATGTATGTATGTATGTATGTATGTATGTATGTATGTATGTATGTATGTATTTCTATAAACATCCCGATTGTACGAGGGGTACTTTGTTCTATACATAAACAAGTTGGTGTGCCTTCTAAATATTTACTGCTACCAATTAAGTAGATTCATCTGATAAAATAGAAAGGATAATTGTATTTTTATGTCACTATTCAATACGAGATTTTGTCATGAATGATAAGAAATACGAATTTAGTCCTACACGTGAGTCTTATCACGTGATTGCAGTCGGTATCAGTACGTATTTCGTATCTGTACCTGAGATTTACTGCCAATCTTTACAGCTACGTCGAAAAGCCAATATCAAATGCGTGCATCAGGATATATCAGGTGATGATGTTCGTGCTTTGTTAGATGCCACTCGAGGGGCAGTGGCAGGAAGGAAACGCCATGCATGTACTGGACTACGTGCATGTGCGATTACTGAAGCCTCATCATATTCGCCAACGGATAAGCTCGTATATTTGTCCAAGCAGACGGCGCGTGGATGACTAATTAGGCACTAGTACGCACGACAAAACTAATCAACTCGGGAAAGTTTGTTTATCCGAAGAATTGGCTTCGAAAGATAAGCTGCGGAGAGTCCCAAAGCAGTCGCAACGAGAGGTCGAGCCCGTTTCTATATAGAGAACTCACACAGCACAGCTTGTAGTATAAAACGCGAGAGGCCGGTACTGTTGTAATTCTAGAGCATTTGAATACGTTTTTAGATTTAACCTGCAGTAAGGATTCTAACAATATAACAAATATGAAAGAGAATGGATGTGAGTAACGCAGTTGATGAAATGACGATTGATGATTGATGTGATTAATCAAAAAATTAACTGAATTTAACTCGATAATGGCGGTAATATTATTGTATAGTATACCAGAACGAGGCCATTATTTCGTATAGATACTATCAGGAGTAAGATAATATCGAAGATATAAGATCCTATATTATCTTACTCCTGATACTATCTATATATAATACTTAATATCCACTTAAAACTTCTTTGTAAAGTTTCTAACGCTTTTATTTGTTTTATCATAAACATTGTATTGAAAGAAATTCTCCAGTTAGACACAAACACATGCACATGCGGGAAGCACGCAATGGGTAAAGAAAATTCCGTCGTCATTACTAAATTAAATAATTATAATATACGCGACGTCTAGAATTGGCGCCTTATAATTATAAGGCAAACTCGTCCCTGCATAGCACCATGTGTAATGTTATTCTAATTCATCTAAGCAGAACCCAATGCTTCGCCTGTGACTTCAACATTAGACACTAGATTGCTCAATAACGGTGGCAGCAGTGATGTGGTAGTGTGATTTATATAGCTTTTTGTCGTGTGAACCGGCTCAAAACGCAATCGGTTGGCTTCGATATTGCACTCTTTGCTCTTCAACTTGATGACATGTGAGAGCGAGAGATCGTTGCTCTTTAAAGTAATGTCAACGACGTCTCGGCGTGGAAATAGCATTGCGTTAACTTGTGAAAAATGTATAACAGTGTTTGTGTTACTGGAGTCTTGCTGAATGTGAGTCATTGGGCACTCCGAGAATCCTAACACCCACTCAATTTTGACAGCACACTCATCTACCCATTCTTTGGAACAACTCGCTCATGAAATTGTCATTTTGCATTGAAAGATAAAAGGCTATGACTGATATAGCGTGGAATTGTTTTTATAACGTATAAGAGATTGAACGCCTGAATGGATGGTTGGATGGATGGATGGATGGATGGATGGATGGATGGATGGATGGGTGGGTGGGTGGATGGATGGATGGATGGATGGATGGATGGATGGATGGATGGATGGATGGGCGAATTTTATAAAGGATCGTTGCATTGATAGATCCATTCACGTGGGTGTGGATGTTTGCTTGCGTACGGCGCTGTTAAGTAAGTGTGTTTAAGTATTCGTATACCTAAACGCACTTACTCTGGAGTACGAGAGTGCGTGCGGCTGTGCAGTGACTTCAAGAATATCCGAAGCCTGTGCGTTGAGAAAAGCAAGTTATTGCTCGTTACATTACCATTTACACCCTAGTGGTAATAAGAAAATACTGCCAGGAAAAACATCCAATATTGTAGATGTGAGAATCCCGCTATGTATAATTCGCGCGCTGTGCATCTAAATGCGGCTCAGTAATTCGTCATAAATGTTTGTGCAGTTACAGTAATGGATTTTACGCTGCAATAAACGTTTTGCTTGATAGAATCTCGCGGGAGACACTGTGCGACCCAACCAACACCAAAGCGAATGCATTATATGTGCAACGTGGCCAGTGGAAGTAATTGCTTGCGTGTTCCATCGCTATGACGTACGTCGTGTGATTAGCACTACATTACCAAAGCGCCGTACCGTGGCGCGTTTACGTAACAAACTCTATGCGGTTAATTATATTCATTCTGAATTAATACCAATTAAATTATATCAGGATCGTATAATAACCTATATTAATTACTTCTGATTATATTGCATATGCAGGAAAGTCCACGTTCTTACGTGTAATCTCTAGATCACGAAAGGTGCCTACGTGCGTATGGCATATGTTTACGTGCAATATAGTAAACAAGTGATCACGCGTACCGGGGGTTGGAGGGTCCATTCACCAGTGCCCACCCACGCATCACCCCGCACGACTCGCATCATTCATTATATTTGGCAGCCGCCAACACCTACATCTCCGTAAAGACTCCCCCGACTTATCGCGTTCACTGCCCCCGCAAACTGCCCGCAAAGAGGCATCCATAGATCGAACCTCCCACTCGGACATTTGCCGGCGATGCACGCGCCCCCACAAGCCGCGGTCACTGCTCACTGGCTACTTGCGCGCGTGACGTCACGAGCTTCGCAGCGACCGGCGACGTAAGCGGTAGGGAGGCACGTGCGGCGAGTCAATCTCACGAAATCTGCGCCCGCACTGCCACCGTGACACCGCGCGTCCGTCAATAAACACCGCAATAGAGAGAGCGAGAGAGCGCGAGGGAGAGCGAGAGAGAGAGAGAGAGAGAGAGAGGGGGAGAGGCGACCGCCACCATAGAAACGTAAGAGACGTAGCAGCGCACGTCGCACACCGCGCTCACGGAACCCAAGACAGACACCAGTGCGCATAGCAGCTGACACAGGCGCAGCGACGCACTGCTGCCGTACAGGGATTCTCAAACTTGACATTTCGTCGCAAGAGACTGCGCTCAGAGAAGAGACGCCCGGCCGCGCATCCGCCGGTAAGCATACGTAATCGGCAGCTGACAGACAAAGAGGAGCCTTAGCAGGTACACGGGTGAGTGCAATTTATTGTCTATATAGTCAAATGTAGTTGCTAGAATAAGTATTGCCTATGTAGGATTCTTCCAACTGTTATACCTTGTCGTTCTCTTTCGTGCGCGCGCTCTCCCTTTCTCTCTATCACTTTCTCTGTCGCTTTCTCTCTCTCTCTCTCTCTCTTTCTCCTTCTCTCTCCTTCTTTCTCTCTCTTTTTCTCGCTACTGTTTTGAGGATTCGACACGCGTCATTAGAGAGCAGAGACGCGGGAGCGTTTGTCAGCAACATGTTCGTCGTAATATTGGTCTTATTCGCTCCCTTTATTCTCATGTGTTATACGTAATAGAACTTTTCATTTATCGTAGAGCATGATGTTGCTGAAAACGTCCCCAGCTTTAGGGTATGTGAGATAATACCTCGCTTGAGTGATAACGCTGGCTGCAGCATAATATTCCTGACTATTATATGGTGACTTGTATGACACATCACGCAAACGACAAATACATCTAATATAGCACATTCATGTAGTAATTCGGAGGTAGATTCTGTGTAGAGGTAGATAAGATTCGTCTTCTTTCTATTCGTATGGAGTCTATAGCCGAGGCCACGTCTGTGCCGCAGCAGTTAACGCAATGAGGACCAAGGCTCATAGATAAATATAAGATCATTTATTTATAGGTTTGCTATCCCGAAACTATCTTGTATTACAATCAGACGCGCTTATTCAAGAATGCGTTGAAAACGAAACAACACATCTCATAATGTCCAGCTGAATACAGACACGTGCGCACGCACGCACGTAGGTCGCACACGTGTACATATTGTGTGTATGCCGCCACGCACAGCCATGCATGAGTTCTTGCTCGTACCGCTCCTTATAAATTGACTTAGAAGTCATAGCTAGATAGAGTCATATTACTTCTAATTGTCGTTTAGTAGCGTTTAGTTTCGTCGGCCATCGGTAATGAGTGACATGACGTTGTCTTTCGTAATTTTAATTAATCGTATAAGTGCGACGCCAGCCACCTAATCTAAGTCCCTCTCTTAAATAATGATATCTTCATCGTCTTCACTAACTTCTGCTTCCGACTGTGAAGTAAAGAGGCCATTATATCTGTTATGCAGTGACAAAGATGTCAAAATGCAAGATGACTCACAACTGCATGGTCAAACTGTCTCAGAGAGCCAGAGATAATTCATCAATTGCAACAATACTTGTTGAATTATTGTTTCTACCGTTTAAAATAATTATCACGTTGTATGTATACATGTTTGTTTGTGGCGCGTGTTTATGCGTCGTGCATGCGTGGGTGCGGGTCTGTGTGGTGGCGCGCGTGTGTGTGCGTGCGTATGTGTGGGCGTGTGCGTGCGCTTGCGTGTATGCGCGTGTGCGTGCGTATGTGTGCGTGCGTGCGTGCGTGCGTACGTGCATGCGTGCGTGCGTGCGTGCGTGGCGTGCGTGCGTGTGTGTGTGGCGTGTGTACTTGCGTGCGTGCGTGCTTGTGTGCGTGTGTGTGTGCGTGTGTAAGCGTGCGTGCGTGCGCTGCTTGTTTGCGTGTGCGTGTGTGTGTGTGCGTGCGTGCGTGCGTGCATGCGTGGTGGGCGTGCATGCGTGCGTGCGTGCATGCGTGCGTGCTTTGTGTGCATTAAGAAGGCTTTTACGCGGCGACACATGCAGTGCCTCTGGCGGGAGCACTGATTTTATCTATAAATTTACGTGAAAACAATCCACAATAATCTGATAGCCGATAATATAATACAACGCGACTTAGGCATTATCTTCCGCGTTACTTGCGACGACGCGTGTCGCGCAGGCCATGCTTAGTGACACAGAAGCAATATAACGGTCGGCGCGCCCTTACGACCTTCTCTGCTGCTTCGCGCGCCGCCACAGACCGCCACGGTTGCGACTGCTGTCGCAATAGACGCGTCGCAATTACAAAGCAATGTGCCGAGTGATTCTGCGAGCAACGTAATGTAGCGGACATTACGAGCGACAATACGAATCGAATGCGAATTGTAAATGACAGCAATCGTCGTCGCCGTCGTCGTCGAGCGCAATCCGCGCGCGTCATATCGTGTTTGCGAGCTGCCGCTAGTGTGGTTGCGTCTGCTTGGGCGTGCCATATGGACGCTCGGCGGCACACGAGCCCGCAGTGAAGTGTGCAGTTGGCATCGGTGTAGCGAATACTAGCACATCGCGTTCTAATTTAATATACAGTGGGATTGTCGATAGCGTTCACTGTGAAATGGTATAAAGTTTGGTGCGATCGAACATGAGCATTAATCTAGATCAATGTAGACGACTAATGTCGCTGAGCCGTTCCAATTTCAACGCGGAGCCTGCGTAAGCAGTGTGAGGTGCATGTAGTACAAAACATACATACGCGCGCGCGTGTGTGTGTGCGTGTGCGTGAGTGGCGTGCTCCATAACGTGCATGCAGCTATATGTACGTAGGTAGATAGGTCGACGTGCGTACAAATGTAGGTGTTTTGAATGCGTGCGCGACTACGTGCGTGCGCGCTCCATAACGTGGCGTGCAGCTATATGTACGTAGGTAGATAGGTCCGATCGTGCGTACAAATGTATGTGTTTGAATGCGTGCGTACTACGTGCGTGCGCGCTCCATAAGTGCGTCAGCTATATGTACGTAGGTAGAAGGTCGACCGTCGTACAAAGTATGTGTCTGAATGCGTGCGGACTACGTGGCGTGCGCGCTCCATAACGTGCTGTGCAGACGTATGTAGGTAGGTCGACGTGCGTGCAAACACACGTGCGTGCGTGCGTGCGTGCGTGCGTGCGTGCGTGCGTGCGTGCATGCTGATTAACCGCCCAACATGTGAAGCATAGATAGACGGTGGGTGCGCGCTGGTTAAATGCGTGTTCACGGCGTGCCGTACATGCGGGCATGCGAGAGTGAAAACGCGAGACCACAGAGACAAACAGAGAGAGAGAGAGAGAGAGAGAGGGAGAGGGGGTGGGAGGGGGCTGAGAATTCGCTAGTTTGCAGCAAAAGTAATTACACATGCGGGTGGTGTTTATGATCGGAACCTGTGTATCTAACGTTGCGTGACGAGTGTATGCGCGCAAAAATATTCATAATGAAATATAAATTCAATTAAAGGCAATATAACAAAACACAAAACAACGAACGCAATTTATTATTACTACGACTTCTTGCGAATCTGTGACGAGCTCAGATATCGTTAGCGATATTACAGATAAAAACGTGTCATAACTGCTTAAGGCCGCGCACACCAGCAGCCGATTTTTACAAACGCATGAAGCGATGAAGCGATGAAGCGATGAAACGATGTAGGTGTGCGGTTCATTTGTAGACGATTTTATTGTTATCGGGTGATGCGTTCCAAAATCAAACATGTTTGATTTTGAACCGATTATTTGGACGCGATTTTGTGGTGTGCGCGTGACCTCAGGAAACTCGTGTGCGATAAATATTGAACAGCCAATAGCTGAACGTGCCCGTGTCACATGACATTCATCCTTGCAGAAATTATCGTAGGGTGTGCGCCGCACACCTACATCGCTTCATCGCTTCATCGCTTCATCGCTTCATCGATTGTAAAAATCGGCTGGTGTGCGGCGGCCTTTATATACGCGCAGCAGTTGCTTATACGTTATTATGTTCATACGCTATATGCTCTTCTATATACGCTACTATACGCTACTATATACGCTACTATACGCTACTATGTACGCTACTATACGCTTCTATATACGCTACTATACGCTTCTATATACGCTACTATACGCTTCTATATACGCTACTATACGCTTCTATATACGCTACTATACGCTACTATATACGCTACGTTATATGCGTTATTTGTTTATACGCATATACGCTACGCTATATGCGCTATTTGTTTATACGTATATACGCTATAACATCACGTTATATGCCACGACCTTGCTGCAGACATACGCGCGCGCGCGCCCGCACGACGTACTGCACGCACGCCACCACACCACACACACACCAGACACACGCACACACACACACACACACACACACCAGCACACACACACACACGCACACACACACAACGTACACCCACACCGCACGCCACACGCACGCGTGCCGCCGCACGCACACGCACGAGCGCCCATACAACCACTAGTTGCTGCCATCACGGTGTTGTGGTATCATCATGTGGCAAGCACCGCGTGGTTTACGCTGACGCCTATAATTCATTCCTATATCTGAACCGCCCGTGAGACTAATGAGAGTATACGCGTTGGCTAATCAACGCATTAATTTGCCGCGTGAGTAGATACACAAACGCGTCAATAGGTTCGTCTGCTCTCGCGTAATCATTGCGCGCACAGGTAATGAGGTAGCAGGTGTGAGGTATGAGGCACGGTATGAGGTACAGGTATGGAGGTAGCAGGTAGTTGAGGTACAGGTATGAGGTGTACAGGTATGAGGTACAGGTATAAGGTACAGGTATGAGGTACAGGTATGAGGTACAGGTATGAGGTAGCAGGTATGCAGGTGTATGACAGGTGTATCAGGTAGCAGGTTAGTACAGGTATGAGCGTACAAGTATGAGGTACAGGTATGAGGTACATGTATGAGGTACAGGTGTGAGGTTACAGGTGTGAGGTACAGGTATAGGTACAGTGGTATGAGGTACAGGTATGAGGTACAGGTATGAGGTACAGGTATGAGGTACAGGTATGAGGTACAGGTGTGAGGTACAGGTATGAGGAACATGTATGAGGTACAGGTCTGAAGGTTCAGGTATGAGGTACAGGTATGAGGTACACAGTAGAAGGTACAGGTATGAGGTACAGGTATGAGGTACAAGTATGAGGTACAGGTATGAGGTACAGGTGTGAGGTACAGGTATGAGGTACAGGTATGAGGTACAGGTATGAGGTACAGGTATGAGGTACAGGTGTGATGTACGGTATGAGGTACAAGTATGAGGTATACAAGTATAAGGTACAGGTATGAGCGTACAGGTGTGATGTACAGGTATGGAGGTAACAAGTATGAGGTACAGGTATCGCTTTATGCTGTTTATCGTACTATATGGAGACCGATTATTCGGTAGTGACTGCTGTTGGGCGCCAATAACACGCGTGATCAATCTCCATCCACGAGAGCAACGTATAGTCACTTGAAAACGCACACCGATCCGCACTTATAATCTGCAGTAACGGAAAGTGCAGTATACGCTTAAAAAGAATCTAGTTCTCCTGCTGGCTGCTCCTGCTGCTGCTGCTGCTGCTGGCTGCTGCTGCTGCTCCTGCTGCTGCTGCTGCTGCTGCTGCTGCTGCTGCTGCTGGCTGCTGCTGCTGCTGCTCATGCTGCCTCATGGCTGCTGCTGCTCCTGCTGCTGCTGCTGCGCTGCTGCTGCTGCTCTGCTGCTGCTGCTGCCTCCTGCTGTGCTGCTTGCTCTCTGCTGCTGCTCATGCCTGCTCATGCTGCTGCTGCGCTCATGCTGCTGCTGCTCCTGCTGCTGCTACTGCTGCTACTGGGCTGCCTCGCTCCTGCTGCTGCTGGCTGCTCGCTGCTGGCTGCTCCCTGCTGCTGCTGCTGCTGCTGCTGCTCATGCTGCTCATGCTGCTGCGCTGCTCATGCTGCTCATGCTGCTGCTGCTCCTGCTGCTGCTACTGCTGCTACTGCTGCTGCTCCTGCTGCTGCTGCGGCGGCTGCTGCTGGCTGCTGCTCATGCTGCTGCTGCTGCTGCTGCTGCTCCTCCCTCCTCCTCCTCCTGCTGCTGCTGCTGCTGCTGTTTTCTGCCTGCTGCGCTCTACTGTTCCTGCTGCTGCTCATGCTGCTCATGCTGCTGCTGCTCCACTGCTGCTGCTGCTCACTGCTGCTGCTACTGCTGCTACTGCTGCTGCTCCTGCGCTGCTGCTGGCTGCATGCTGCTCCTGCTGCTGCTGCTGCTCCGCTGCTGGCTGCTCATGCTGCTCATGCTGCTGCTGCTCAATGCTGGCTCATGCTGCTTGCTGCGCTCCTGCTGCCTGCTGCTGCTGCTCTTGACTCCTGCTGCTACTGTTTCTGCTACTGTTCTGCCTGGCTGCTGCTGGCACTGCTATGCTGCTGCCTGCTTGGCTGTGCTGGCTGCTCTTGGCTCCCTGCTGCTGACTGTTTCTGCTGCTCGGCTCCGACGTAACTGCTGCTGCTGCTGGCTGCTCATGCTCGCTGGCTCTACTGGCTCGCTCCTGCTGGCTACTGTTTGCTGCTGCTGCTCCTAACTGGCTGGCTGGCTGCTGCTGCTGCTGTCATGCTGCTGCGCTGCTGCTGCTTATTGCTGCTGTGGCTGCTGCTGCTGCTGCATGCTGCTGCTGGCATGCCTGCTGCTGCTGCTCTCTGCTGCCTCGCTGTCTGCTGCTGCTGCTTGCGGCTGCTGCTCTGGCTGTCTGCTGCTGCTCGCTGCTGCTGCTGCTGCTGCTGCTCTGCTGCTAGCTGTTCTGCTCCTGCTGCTGCTGCTGCGCTCATGCTTGCTTACTGCTCCTGCTGCTCTTGCTGCTCTGCTACTGTTCCTGGCTGCTGCTTCTCTGCTGCTGCTGGCTGGCCGCTGCTCGCTGCTGCTGCCTCGCTGCTGCTATGTTTCGTGCTCTCTCGCTGCTGCTGCATCCGCTCGCTAGCTGCTGCTCTCTGCTGCTCGCCTGCTCGCTGCTGCTGCTCATGCTGGCTCTGCTGCTTGCTCTCGCTGCTCGCTGCTGCTGCCTAGCTGCTGCTGCTGCTCGCTCAATGCTGCTGCTCTGCTCTACCTGCTGCTGCCTGCTGCTGGCTCATTAGCTGGTGCGTGCTCGCTGCTGGCTGCATGGCTGGCTGGCTCTGCTGGGCTCGAGCTGCTGCTGCTGGCTGCGTGCTGCTGCTGCTGCTGCTGCTGGGCTGCTCCATGCTGTGCTGCTGCTGCTGCTGCTGGCTGCCTCATGCTGGCTGGCTTGCTGCTCCTACTGCTGCTGCTGGCTCATGCTGCTGATGCTGCTGCTGGCTGGCTGCTGCTGCTCGCTATTGCTGCTGCTGCTGCTGCCTGATGCTGGGCTGCTGCTGCTGCTGCTGCTGGCTGCCCGCCCCGACTGCTGCTGATGCTAGCTGTCGCTGCTGCTGCTGCTGCTGCTCATGCTGGCTGCTGGCTGCTCCTCACTGCTGGGCTGTGCTCATGCTGCTGGCTGCTGCTGCTGCTGCTGCTGTGCTGCTATTGCTGCTGCTATTGCTGGCTGCTGCTGCTGCTGATGCTCATGCTGCTTAGCTGCTGCTGCTCATGCTGCGCTGCTGCTCCTACTGCTGCTCCTC
>NW_014577130.1:175563-191810 GCF_000485595.1 Priapulus caudatus | reverse complement strand
TTGCTCTCGTTGACTCTCTATCTCTGCCGTTCCCTTTTTTACTTCACTCCTCTCTCTCTCTCTCTCTCTCTCTCTCTCTCTCTCTCTCTCTCTCTCTCTCTCTCTCTCTACGTCTCACTCTCTCTCCTGTCTCTCCTCGCTCTCGTCTCCTCTCGCTCTCTCTCTCTCTTCTCTCTCTGCTCGTCTTCTGTGGCTCTATTGCTGTCCCTCTCCTCACCCGCTTGCCCTCACTGCCGCTCTCTCCCTCTATCTCTATCTGTATCGTACTCATGTTATACTTTGTTTTCTATATTAATGATTACCTTTTCCCTTACCCTTTCCTATCCTTCACCGCGCTGGTTCTCCGGCCTGTATTTTCCTACCTCTCCGGCGAATGTCATAACTAATACATAACATGCGATATATATATAGATTACATTATATTACATTATATATATATATATATATATATATATATATATATGAGTGTGTGTGGCGCGCCGCCGTGCTCACATGTTGGGGATCACCATGCGCGAGCATTGCTCATCACAATACTTTTCTGCTCGCTGAACTAAATGATTCAGATCGAACACTCTTACGAACAAAACATAAAACCTCGTGTCGCGTGCCTTGAGGCTTGCGCGAGACTTGGCGTAAAACGAGCCTTTCGATCGAAGACGGCTTCTAAACGTTGCCGATGTCGTTCGCTTCAGTTAATTTAATAACGTTGGTGTTAATATATGATGGCGCGTTCACAAAGTACTTGTGAAATGTTGCTTCTTTGCTCCGATGCTTCCTCTAAGTCCAAGTCACATTATGCCGCATGATGTTTGTAGTTACTTCATTATTTCTTGCTTTATTTTATCGCTGATGTATATTTTATCGCTCTGTTATATGCGTGAGTGTTTGTGGGAAGAAAGCAGATTATAGAAAAATGCTACCTGCATCACCATGGTAGGCACGTGTGCATCAAAAACCTCCTACGGAAGTGTATATGTCGAATCGGACAATTTGGAGCCTTTGTTTTAGACGTAACACACTATTAGGTATAGTAGGTAATTATATTGTAGGCCTACATGATCACATTCGTCAATATATTCACCTGTTATACTAATTTTAATGGTACCCTGCGTGATTTTTTACCGACAAACTGCCCTAATTTTACGATACGATTGTTTTGATAGAATATCACATATACAATGCATCTCAGTATTTGACTTGTGATAGTAGCTTTTATATATCTATATCTATAGAGATATACCTGAACAAAGATTACTCGTCGTGTTCGACACCGCTATTTAGAGAGCAGAGACGGCGGGAGCGTTGTCAGCAACATGTTCGTCGTAATATTGGTCTTATTGCATCCTTTATTCTCATGTGTTTATACGTATAGAACTTTTCATTATCGTAGAGCCATGATGTTGCTGAAAACGTCCCCAGGCCTTTAGGGTAGTGTGAGATAATACCCTCGCTTTGAGTGATAAGCTGGCTGCAGCCATAATATTCCTGACATATATATGGTGACTATGTATGACACATCAGAACAGACAAATACATCTATATAGCACATTCATGTAGTAATTCGGAGGTAGATTTCGTGTAGAGGTAGATAAGATTCGTCTCTTTCTATTCGTATGGAGTCTATGCCGAGGCCACGCTGCTGCCCGCAGTTAACCGCAATGAGGACCAAGGCTCATAGATAAATAATAGATCATTTATTTATAGGTTTGCTACCCGAAACTATCTTGTATTAACAATCAGACGCGCTTATTCAAGAATGCGTTGAAAACGAAACAACACATCTCATAATGTCCAGCTGAGATACAGACACGTGCGCACGCACGCACGTACGCCACGTGTACGGTGTACATATGTGTGTATGCCCACGCACAGCCATGCATGAGTTCTTGCTCGTACGCCTCCTTATAAATTGACTTAGAAGTCATAGCTAGATAGAGTCATATTACTTCTAATGTCGTTTAGTAGCGTTTAGTTTCGTCGGCCATCGGTAATGAGTGACATGACGTTGTCTTTCGTAATTTTAATTAATCGTATAAGTGCGACGCCAGCCACACTAATCTAAGTCCCTCTCTTAAATAATGATATCTTCATCGTCTTCACTAACTTCTGCTTCCGACTGTGAAGTAAAGAGCATTATTATGTTATGCAGTGACAAAGATGTCAAGATGCAAGATGACTCACAACTGCATGGTCAAAACTGTCTCAGAGAGCAGAGATAATTCATCATTTGCAACAATACTTGTTGAATTATTGTTTCTACCGTTTAAAATAATTATCACGTTGTATGTATACATGTTTGTTTGTGCGCGTGTTTATGCGTAGCGTGCATGCGTGGTGCGCGGGTCTGTGTGTGCGCGCGTGTGTGTGCGTGCGTATGTGTGCGTGTGCGTGCGCCTTGCGTGTATGCGCGTGTGCGTGCGTATGTGTGCGTGCGTGCGTGCGTGCGTACGTGCATGCGTGCGTGCGTGCGTGCGTGCGTGCTGCGTCGTGTGTGTGCGTGTGTACTTGCGTGCGTGCGTGGCTTGTGTGCGTGTGTGTGCGTGTGTACGTGCGTGCGTGCGTGCTTGTTTGGCGTGTGCGTGTGTGTGTGTGCGTGCGTGCGTGCGCGTGCATGCGTGCGTGCGTGCATGCGTGCGTGGCTTTGTGTGGCATTAAGAAGCGTTTACGCGGCGACACATGCAGTGCCCTGGCGGAGCACTGATTTTACTATAAATTTACGTGAAAACAATCCACAAATAATCTGATAGCCGATAATATAATACAACGCGACTTAGGCATTATCTTCCGTTACTTGCGACGGCGTGTCGCCGAGCATGCTTAGTGACACAGAAGCAATATAAACGGTCGGCGCGCCCTTACGACCTTCTCTGCTGCTTCGCGCGCCGCCACAGACCGCCACGGTTGCACTGCTGTCGCATAGACGCGTCGCAATTACAAAGCAATGAGTCGAGTGATTCTGCGAGCAACGTAATGTAGCGGACATTACGAGCGACAATACGAATCGATGCGAATTGTAAATGACAGGCAATCGTCGTCGCCGTCGTCGTCGAGCGCAATCCGCGGCGTCATATCGTGTTTGCGAGCTATCCTCTGCAACCTGCTATTGCTATTGCTTCTGCTGCTGATCCTGTCCGGACTTTTGCTAGAGACGACGGCAAAATAATTAGGTGGCTTAAATTTAGAAAAGAGCCAACGGTATAGTAAGTGGATATAAGAGTATCATAAGATTAAGTGATATCGTAAGCGCTGAGAAGACGACGACGACAGCGAGAAGTAGTTAGAGAGCAGCAATGCGAGCCATTACTGGCGCGCGCGCACATGTGCTTCAACTGTGTCTCTGATAGAAGCTGATAGAATCGCTCACATCGTATTATAATTATTATTATTCAGTTTGGAGCGACTAACACTCGTTACGTTACTAAAGCAGACAAAATCATACGCGCGCGCCGACACGGGGATTGCGCATCGCGTAATCGCCTCGTAATTGGCTTCGCGAACCCAACCACTTTCTCTTGATTCTATCAAAGACTGGTGTGAAATGCTATAAAAGGCTATATATGACAAAACTGTTAAAGTGACTCAGCGTTGTGTGTGTGTGTGTGTGTTTTGTCGCGGCCAGCGTTGCCTCCATGTACGGAATGTCGTCACGATGAGAGACATTGCGCGAATTTAAACACCCATAGTTCTCAGGTGTGCGTGCATATACAGGCGAACGAAAGCTTAGATAAGTAAAGTATAGCAGCGTTCTACATTTAATAGGCGTATTCATACCATATACACAGGATGTAGAATTACCGGGACGTAGCAAAAATGTACAAATATATCCAGCTTTAAATAGGGCCTGTTATCCTGTATATATAATAATGTATGTATATAATGTATGTATAGATATTCTTGACAATGATCACACGGGTAACTCGTGGTGACCGTATGAGACACTTCGCCGCTATTTTCTGACGTCGTTTATACCTAAGTGAGTCGTCTGCTGTCAGTCCTTATGTCAGTCCTATATGTTAGGGGAATTATAGGCTTTACTTCAATTCTGTAGTGCAATTTCCTCCTAAAATGGCAACGGTGACCCTAGATACACACGCGCTTTCAATCATTAAATTATTGCAGCTGGACTGCGTAGAAAAATGCTCAAATAGCGTAATACAAAATTGCCTGCAACACGACGTATAAAAATAATGACGTTGGGGTTCGGAAAAAATGGCAACACGCTTGCAAATCTTCATCGTTCGGCGTTTACGAAAGTTGACAGTTTTGCGCGTGGGATTTAGTAATAAACGTGAGGCCCTCGGGCATAATAGTCATTCGGCGTGAGCGTTTCTACTCTTCTACTTTCACTACGAGTTCAGCAATATTCGGGTAAGGCCAGAGCATGATCAAGCAAAAATATACTAATATGAACGGACATGGAAGCAAGGAATATGGTATCAGGACAAATACCCCCCGGCCAAAAATTCTCCTCCACCTTCTCCCCCCTCCTCCTCCTCTTCAACTTTCTCCCCCTTCTCCTCCTCCACCACCTTTTCCCCACGTTCTCCCCCTCCTCCTCCTCCACCTCCTCTCCTCCTCCTCCTCCTCCTCCTCCTCCTCCACCTCCTCTCCTTCTCTCCTCCTCTCCTCCTCTCCTCTTTTCCTCCTCCTCCTCCTTCACCTTCTCCCCTTCCTCCTCCTCCACCTCCTCCTCCTTTATATATATATATGAGTGTGTGTGCGCGCGCGCGTGCTCACATGTTGGGGGATCACCATGCGCGAGCATTGCTCATCACAATACTTTCTCTGCTCGCTGAACTAAATGATTCAGATCGAACATCTTACGAACAAAACATAAAACTCGTGTCGCGTGCCTTGAGGCTTGCGCGAGACTTGCGTAAAACGAGCCTTTCGATCGAAGACGGCTTCTAAACGTTGCCGATGTCGTCGCTTCATGTTAATTTAATAACGCTTGGTGTTAATTATGATGCAGCGTTCACAAGTACCTTGTGGAAATGTTGCTTCTTTGCTCCGATGCTTCCTCTAAGTCCAAGTCACATTATGCCGCATGATGTTTGTAGTTACTTCATTATTTCTTGCTTTATTTTAGTCGCTGATGTATATTTTATCGCTCTGTTATATGCGTGAGTGTTTGTGGGAGAAAGCAGATTAATAGAAAATGCTACCTGCATCACCATGGTAGGCACGTGTGCATCAAAAACCTCCTACGGAAGTGTATATGTCGAATCGGACAATTTGGAGCCTTTGTTTTAGACGTAACACACTATTAGGTATAGTAGGTAATTATATTTGTAGGCCTACATGATCACATTCGTCAAATATTCAACCTGTTATACTAATTTTAATGGTACCCTGCGTGATTTTTTACCGACCAACTGCCCTAATTTTACCGATACGATTGTTTTGATAGAATATGCACATATACAATGCATCTCAGTATTTGACTTGTGATAGTAGCTTTTATATATCTATATATATCTATAGAGATATACCTGAACTATTACTCGTCGTGTTCGACACCGCTATTTAGAGAGCAGAGACGGCGGGAGCGTTGTCAGCAACATGTTCGTCGTAATATTGGTCTTATTCGCATCCTTTATTCTCATGTGTTATACGTAATAGAACTTTTCATTATCGTAGAGCCATGATGTTGCTGAAAACGTCCCCCAGGCCTTTAGGGTAGTGTGAGATAATACCCTCGCTTTGAGTGTCAGAATGGCGACCGATATTGCAGGTATTATCAAAGACAACAATCGTGCGAATGAAAATTAATACTACGATATGCGGCCCTCGTTAATTGATATGGAAGATGTTAGTCTTGTCATCTACACTCATACGTCTAATAACACACGCATAAGCTGGCTGCAGCCATAATATTCCTGACATATATATGGTGACTATGTATGACACATCAGAACAGACAAATACATCTATATAGCACATTCATGTAGTAATTCGGAGGTAGATTTCGTGTAGAGGTAGATAAGATTCGTCTTCTTTCTATTCGTATGGAGTCTATAGCCGAGGCCACGTGCTGCCCGCAGTTAACCGCAATGAGGACCAAGGCTCATAGATAAATAATAGATCATTTATTTATAGGTTTGCTACCCGAAACTATCTTGTATTAACAATCAGACGCGCTTATTCAAGAATGCGTTGAAAACGAAACAACACATCTCATAATGTCCAGCTGAGATACAGACACGTGCGCACGCACGCACGTACGCACACGTGTACATATGTGTGTATGCCCACGCACAGCCATGCATGAGTTCTTGCTCGTACCGCTCCTTATAAATTGACTTAGAAGTCATAGCTAGATAGAGTCATATTACTTCCTAATGTCGTTTAGTAGCGTTTAGTTTCGTCGGCCATCGGTAATGAGTGACATGACGTTGTCTTTCGTAATTTTAATTAATCGTATAAGTGCCGACGCCAGCCACCTAATCTAAGTCCCTCTCTTAAATAATGATATCTTCATCGTCTTCACTAACTTCTGCTTCCGACTGTGAAGTAAAGAGGCCATTATATTGTTATGCAGTGACAAAGATGTCAAGATGCAAGATGACTCACAACTGCATGGTCACAACTGTCTCAGAGAGCCAGAGATAATTCATCAATTTGCAACAATACTTGTTGAATTATTGTTTCTACCGTTTAAAATAATTATCACGTTGTATGTATACATGTTTGTTTGTGCGCGTGTTTATGCGTACGTGCATGCGTGGGTGCGGGTCTGTGTGTGCGCGCGTGTGTGTGCGTGCGTATGTGTGCGTGTGCGTGCGCTTGCGTGTATGCGCGTGTGCGTGCGTATGTGTGCGTGCGTGCGTGCGTGCGTACGTGCATGCGTGCGTGCGTGCGTGCGTGCGTGTGTGTGTGCGTGTGTACTTGCGTGCGTGCGTGCTTGTGTGCGTGTGTGTGTGTGTGTGCGTGCGTGCGTGCGTGCATGCGTGCGTGCGTGCATGCGTGCGTGCTTTGTGTGCATTAAGAAGCGTTTACGCGGCGACACATGCAGTGCCCTGGCGGGAGCACTGATTTTACTATAAATTTACGTGAAAACAATCCACAAATAATCTGATAGCCGATAAATAATACAACGCGACTTAGGCATTATCTTCCGTTACTTGCGACGGCGTGTCGCGCAGCCATGCTTAGTGACACAGAAGCAATATAACGGTCGGCGCGCCCTTACGACCTTCTCTGCTGCTTCCGCGCGCCGCCACAGACCGCCACGGTTGCGACTGCTGTCGCAATAGACGCGTCGCAATTACAAAGCAATGAGTCGAGTGATTCTGCGAGCAACGTAATGTAGCGGACATTACGAGCGACAATACGAATCGATGCGAATTGTAAATGACAGCAATCGTCGTCGCCGTCGTCGTCGAGCGCAATCCGCGGCGTCATATCGTGTTTGCGAGCTGCGCTAGTGCGTTGCGTCTGCTTGGGCGTGCCATATGGACGCTCGGCGGCACAGCATGCCCGCAGTGAAGTGTGCAGTTGGCATCGGTGTAGCGAATACTAGCACATCCGTTCTAATTTAATATAACAGTGGGATTGTCGATAGCGTTCACTGTGAAATGGTATAAAGTTGGTGCGATCGAACATGAGCATTAATCTAGATCAAATGTAGACTAATGTCGCTGAGCCGTCCCATTTCACGCGAGCCTGCGTAAGCATGTGAGTGCATGTAGTACAAAACATACATACGCGCGCGCGTGTGTGTGTGTGCGTGTGCGTGAGTGCGTGCTCCATAACGTGCATGCAGCTATATGTACGTAGGTAGATAGGTCGACGTGCGTACAAATGTATGTGTTTGAATGCGTGCGTGACTACGTGCGTGCGCGCTCCATAACGTGCGTGCAGCTATATGTACGTAGGTAGATAGGTCGACGTGCGTACAAATGTATGTGTCTGAATGCGTGCGTGACTACGTGCGTGCGCGCTCCATAACGTGCGTGCAGACGTATGTAGGTAGGTCGACGTGCGTGCAAACACACGTGCGTGCGTGCGTGCGTGCGTGGTGCATGCTGATTAACGCGCCAACATGTGATGCATAGATAGACGTGGGTGCGCGCTGGTTAAATGCGTGTTCACGGCGTGCGTACATGCGGGCATGCGAGAGTGAAAACGCGAGACCACAGAGACAAACAGAGAGAGAGAGAGAGAGAGGGAGAGGGGTGGGAGGGGGCTGAGAATTCGCTAGTTTGCAGCAAAAGTAAATTACACATGCGGGTGGTGTTTATGATCGAACCTGTGTATCTAACGTTGTCCGTGACCGAGTGTATGCCGCGCGCAAAAATATTCATAATGAAATATAAATTCAATTAAAGGCCAATAATAACAAAACACAAAACAACGAACGCGCAATTTATTATTACTACGACTTCTTGCGAATCTGTGACGAGCTCAGATATCGTTAGCGATATTACAGATAAAAAACGTTTCATAACTGCTTAAGCGCCGCGCACACCAGGCCGATTTTTACAAACGCCTGAAGCGATGAAGCGATGAAGCGATGAAACGATGTAGGTGTGCGGGGTTCATTGTAGACGATTTTATTGTTATCGGGTGATGCGTTCCAAAATCAAACATGTTTGATTTTGAACCGATTATTTGGACGCGATTTTGTGTGTGCGCGTGACCTCAGGAAATCGTGTGCGATAAATATTGAACAGCCAATAGCTGAACGTGCCCGTGTCACATGACATTCACCTTGCCGAAATTATCGTAGGTGTGCGCCGCACACCTACATGCGCTTCATCGCTTCATCGCATTCATCGCTTCATCGTTTTGTAAAAATCGGCTGGTGTGCGGCGGCCTTTATATACGGGCAGCAGTTGCTTATACGTTATTATGTTCATACGCTATATGCTCTATATACGCTACTATACGCTACTATATACGGCTACTATACGCTACTATGTACGCTACTATACGCTTCTATATACGCTACTATACGCTTCTATACGCTACTATACGCTAACTACTATACGCTTCTATATACGCTACTTATACGCTCAGCATATACGCTACTTATATGCGTTATTTGTTTATACGTATTACGCTACGCTATATGCGCTATTTGTTTATACGTATATACGCTATAACATCACGTTTATATGCACACGCTTGCTCAGACATACGCGCGCGCGCGCCCGCACGCACGCACGCACGCACGGCACACACACACACACACAGACCCACCGCACACACACACACACACACACACACACACACACGCACACACACACACATACGTACACACACACGCACGCACACACGCACGCGTGCCCCGCACGCACACGCACGAGCGCACATACAACCACTAGTTGCTGCCATCACGGTGTTGTGGTATCGTGTGGCAAGCACCCGTGGTTTACGCTGACCCTATAATTATTTCCTATATCTGAACCGCCCGTGAGACTAATGAGAGTATACCGTTGGCTAATCAACCATTAATTTGCGCGATGAGTAGATACACAAACGCGTCAATAGGTTCGTCTGCTCTCGCGTAATCATTGCGCGCACAGGTATGCGGTACAGGTATGAGGTACAGGTATGAGGTACGCGGTTGAGGTACAGTGTGAGTACAGGTATGAGGTACAGGTATGGACAGGTATGAGGTCGACAGGTATGAGGTACAGTATAAGGTACAGGTATAAGGTAGTCAGGTATGAGGTACAGGTATGAGGTACGGTATGAGGTACAGGTGTGAGGTACAGGTATGAGGTACAGGTATGAGGTACAGGTATGAGGTACAGGTATGAGGTACAGGTGTGAGGTACAGGTATGAGAGTAACTGGTATGAGGTACAGTATGAGGTACAGGTATGAGGTACAGGTATGAGGTACAAGGTATGAGTACAGGTGTAGGTTACAGGTATGAGAACATGTATGAGGTACAGGTCTGAAGGTTCAGGTATGAGGTACAGGTATGAGGTACAGGTATGCAGTAGCAAGTATGAGGTACAGGTATGAGGTCAGGTATGAGGTACATAGTATGAGGTACAGGTATGAGGACATGAGGTACAGGTTGAGGTAAGCAGTATAGGAGCAGTACTGAGGTCAGGTCTGAGGTTCAGGTATGAGGTACAGGTGTGATGTACAGGTATGGGTACAAGTATTGAGTACAAGTATAGGTAACAGGTATGAGCGTACAGGTGTGATGTACAGGTATGAGGTACAAGTATGAGGTACAGGTATCGCTTTATGCTGTTTATCGTGACTAATATGGAGACCGATTATTCGGTAGTGACTGCTGTTGGCGCCAATAACACGCTGATCCATCTCCATCCACCCGAGAGCAACGTATAGTCACTTGAAAAGCGCACACCGATCCGCACTTATAATCTGCAGTAACGGAAAGTGCCAGTATACGCCTTAAAAATCTAGTTCTCCTGCTGGCTCCTGCTGCTGCTGCGCTGCTGCTGCTGCTGCTGCTGCCTGCCTGCTGCTGCTTGCTGCTGCTGCTGCTGCTGCTGGCTGCTGCTCATGCTGCTCATGCTGCTCTGCTCCTGCTGCTGCTGCTGCTGCTGCTGCTGCTCTGCTGGCTGCTGCTGCCTGCCTGCTGCGCTGTGCTGCTCCTGCTGCTGCTCATGCTGCTCATGTGCTGCTGCTGCTCATGCTGCTGCTGCTCCTGCTGCTGCTACTGCTGCTACTGCTGGCTGCTCTGCGCTGCCTGCTGCTGCTGCGCTGCTGCTGCTGCTGCTGCTGCTGCTCCTGCTGCTGCTGTTTCTGCTGCTGCTCATGCTGCTGCTGCTCATGCTGCTCATGCTGCTGCTGCTGCTGCTGCTCCTGCTATTGCTGTTGCTTCTGCTGCTGCTGCTGCTGGCGGCGGCTGCTGCTGCTGGCTGCTCATGCTGCTGCTGGCTGCTGCTGTGCTCCTCCTCCTCCTCCTCCTCTGCTGCTGCTGCTGGCTGTTTTCCTGCTGCTGCTGCTACTGTTTCTGCTGCTGCTCATGCTGCTCATTGCTGCTGCTCAGTGCTGCCTGCCTCTGCTACTGCTGGCTCTGCTGCTGCTCCTGGCTGCTGCTGGCTGCTGCTGCTGCTGCTCCTGCGCTGCTGGCTGCTGCTGCTGCCTCATGCTGCTGCTGCTGCTGCTGCTGCATGCTGGGGCTCATGCTGCTTGCTGGCTGCCTCGCTGCCTGCTGCTGCTGCTCTTGCTCCTGCTGCTACTGTTTCTGCTACCTGTTCCTGCTGCTGGCTGGCCTGGCTCATGCTGCTGCCTGCTGGCTGCTGCTGGCTGCTCTTGGCTCCCTGCTGCTACTGTTTCTGCTGCTGGCTCCGCTACTGCTGCTGCTGCTGCTGCTCATGCCTGCGCTGGCTGCTCTTGCTCCTGCTGCTACTGTTTCCTGCTGCTGCTCCTACTGCTGCTGCTGCGCTGCTGCTGGCTCATGCTGCTGCTGCTGCTGCTGCTGCTGCATGCTGCTATTGCTGCTGCTGGCTGCTGGCTGCTGCTCATGCTGCTGTCTGCTGCATGCCTGGCTGCTGCTGCTCCTACTGCTGCTGCTGCTGCTTGCTGTGCATGCTGCTGCTGCTCTGCGGCTGCTGCGCTGCTGGCTGGTCTGCTGCTGCTGTGCTGCTCTGCTGCTGCTGCTGCTGCTCTGCTCTGCTGCTAGCTGTTTCTGCTACCTGCTTCTGCTTTGCTGCTGCCGCTCATGGCTGCTGCCTGCTGCTGCTGCTGCTGCTGCTCTTGCCTGCCTGCTGCGCTACTGTTCTGGCTGCTGGCTCCTACTGCTCCTGCTGCTGGCTGCTCGATGCTGCTGCGCTGCTGCTGCTGCGTGCTGCTGCTCCTGCTGCTGCTCATGCTGCTGCTGCTGCTGCCTAGCTGCTGCTGCTGCTGCTGCTCATGCTGCTGCTGCTGCTGCTGCTCTGGCTGCTCGCTGCTGCTGCTCTCGCTGCTGCTGCTGCTCGCTCATGCTGCTGCCTGCTGCTCTACTCTGCTGCTGCTGCTGCTGCTCATGCTGGCTGCTGCTGCTGCTGGCTGCTATGCTGCTGGCTGCTGCTGCTGGGCTGGCTGCTGCTGGCTGGGCTGGCTGCTGCTGCTGCTGCTTATGCTGCTGCTGGGCTGCTCCTACTGCTGCTCCTGCTATTGCTATGCTTCCGCTGCTTGATCCTGTCCGCGACTTTTGCTAGAGACGACGCAAAATAATTAGGTGGCTTACATTGAGAAAAGAGCCACGTATAGTAAGTGGATATAAGATATCATAAGATTAAGTGATATCGTAAGCGCTGAGAAGACGACGAGCGACAGGCGAGAAGTAGTTTAGAGAGGCAGCAATGCGAGCCATTACTGGCGCGCGGCGCACTGTGCTTCAACTGTGTCTCTGATAGAAGCTGATAAAATCGCTCACATCGTATTATAATTATTATTATTCAGATTTGAGCGACTAACACTCGTTTACGTTACTAAAGCAGACAAAATCATAGCCGCGCGCCGACACGGGGATTGCGTATCGCGTAATCGCCTCTTAATTGGCTTCGCGAACCGCAAACCACTTTCTCTTGATTCTATCAAAGACTGGTGTGAATGCTATAAAAGGCTATATATGCACAACTGTTAAAGTGACGCCAGCGTGTGTGTGTGTGTGTGTGTGTGTGTGTGTTTTGTCGGCGGCCAGCGTTGCCTCCATGTACGGAATGTCGTCAGCGATTAGAGACATGCGCGAATTTAAACACCATAGTTTCAGTGTGCGTGCATATACAGCAGGGAACGAAAGCTTACGATAAGTAAAGTAAAGCAGCGTTTCTACATTTAATAAGCGTATTCATACCATATACACAGATGTAGAATTCCCGGGACGTTAGCAAAAATGTACAAATATATCCAGCTTTAAATAGAGCCTGTATCCTGTATATATATAATGTATGTATATAATGTATGTATAGATATTCTTGACAATGATCACACGGGTACCTCGTGGTGACCGTATGAGACACTTCGCCGCTATTTTCTGATCGTTTATACCTAAGTGAGTCGTCTGCTCTCAGTCCTTATGTCAGTCCTATTATGTTAGCGGAATTATAGGCTTTACTTGAATTCTGTAGTGCAATTTCCTCCTAAAATGGCAACGGTGACCCTAGATACACACGCACTTTCAATCATCAAAATTATTGCAGCTGACCTGCGTAGAAAAATGATCAAATAGCGTATACAAAATTGCCTGCAACACGACGTAGTAAAAATAATGACGTTGGGGTTCGAAAAAATGGCAACACGCTTGCAAATCTTCATCGTTCGCGTTTACGAAGTTGACAGTTTGCGCGTGGGATTTAGTAATATAACGTGAGGCCCTCGGCATAATAGTCATTCGGGCGTGAGCGTTTCTACTTTTCTACTTTCAGCTACGAGTTCAGCAATATTCGTTAAGGCCAGAGCATGATCAAGCAAAAAATACTACCTAATATGAACGGACATGGAAGCAAGGAATATGGTATCAGGACAAATCCCGCCCGCCACAAATTCTCCTCCTTCTCCCCCTTCCTCCTCCTCTTCAACTTTCTCCCCCTTTTCCTCCTCCGCCACCTTCTCCCCACGTTCTCCCCCTCCTCTTCCTCCACCTCCTCTCCTCCTCCTCCTTCTCCTCGCTTCTCCTCCACCTCCTCTCTTTCTCTCCTCCTCTCCTCCTCGCTCCTTTTCTTCCTCCTCCTCTCCACTTCTCCTTCCTCTCCTCACCTCCTCCTCCTACTCCTCCTCCTCCGCTTCTCCCCCTCCTCCTCCTCCACCACCTTCTCCCCACCTCTCTTCCTCAGGCTTTCAGCTGACAGCTTGAGGAATAGATGTACGTCCCGAAAGCTCGCGTATTAAAACTTAAACACCCTCTACCTATTATTTGAATTTGTTATGTGTGTGTGTGTGTGTGTGTGTGTGTGTGTGTGTGTGTGTGTGTGTGTGTGTGTGTGTGTGCGTGTGTGTGCGCATGTGCGTGTGTATGTGTGTGTGTGTATGTGTGTGTGTGTGTGTTGTGTGGTTGTGTGTGTGTGTGTGTGTGTGTGTGTGTGTGTGTGTGTGTGTGTGTGTGTGTGTGTGTGTGTGTGTGTGTGTGTGTGCGTGTGTATAATATATATTATGTTGATGTACGCGCATGTACGGTACATCAAAAATTCAAATCGATGATTTCAGTTGCGCTAATAGAACCAAGAGAAATTTTATGGAATTCCTCGCGCTCACAATGCGTAAATGCTCGCGTGTGAAGCAGGTGTAGGGTAGACCAGATAATCTCATGCGGCTTGGTGAAGCATTAGTCGTGGACGCCCCGTCGGGTGACTGTGATTCCCGAAACGGAAACGTAACCGGTCGACAAAAGCTGTCGTGTTTCTTAAAAAATATTGCGTAACACATTTCGAACGCGCCGCTGCAATGCGGCCAATCGTACCCTGCTTTAAACTCTCAAAATTCATTCAAAAATCAAATAGAAGATCTTTGCGTTTTAATCACATCTTTGCGTGATTATACTCTAACATTTAAATGAAATATAATCAAATATAAATCGACAGTTGGCGAACGGCAGACCACGATGAGGTGGGCGTTTAGTCTCGTAACGATGTAACATCGAGCAAGCTGCTATTATCGCAGTCGTATTGTATAAAACATTGAAACCTCGAGCGATTACTACTGAATTAACTCGTCCATAAAGCGGGCACATCGCAATGATTAATTAAATATAGTAGTAACAAGTTTGATAAATAGGTTCGCAGACTCTAATACGAGATTGGAAGGAAGGACGGATAATTCTATTAAAATGTAAACATGCGCATACCCACTAACGCACCAAACTACTCGTGCTTCGTTGGGCTGATTATAAAGTCATTGCATTGTAATTTTAACGTGAGTAGGCCCTACGCGAGCGGCGCGACTAGCGAGTGGGTAGTTGTGACTACATAGTTGTATAGACAGCAACCCCGGCTGCATCAGATATACTAACACAGACATACAGAGCATTATATCTATTAGAAAATTAATGTTAATAGCAAGGATTACCTACGAATGAGATACGGTGTTCCTGACGTGTTCCTGACGGCTAAGCATTTTTTTGTATGACCTTCGTCATGTATATAGATGCAGCCATATAATGAACACGAGTGTAAATTACGGGATCCTCTAATCAATGTTTTTCTCCTGTCTGAAAAGGAGTTATCGTAAATACACTATAAAACTGTAACACACGCACGCACACACAAAGAGAGAGAGAGGGGCAAGGAACACACGCACACACACACACACACACACACACACACACACACACACACACACAAACACACGCACTCACGCACGCACGCACGCACGCACGCACGCACGCACGCACGCACGCACACACGCGCACACACACGTACGTCGTCCACACGATCACGCCACCGCCCGCCCGATCCTCTCCACACGCATGCACGCATGTAAGCAGCTAATGACGAACATTTCACCTCAGATTCTATCTTAAAAGCGCCAGCCGACCCTTAGTGCTATCAACAGAGCGCATGATGTCTGATGAAAGCAAGTATAGAGCTAATGCTGCCTCTGCTTCCCATATCCCCGAGGAGAAACCCCGTCGTCGTGCGCGTGCACTTATTGCTATGCTTTCTGGAGAAAAAAAAACCGGAATCCATTCTTAGATGGAGCGGCATATATCAACCGAAGATGTGCGAGCAAATAACGAACTGCATGTTTACGTGCGCCTAGAGCACACTGGGGGAGGCATTCAATGATGATTATTGCGAGACACGGAAAATCGTAGATCGCGTTTTTCTCTTAAATTAAAAATTAACGTGAAACCTATAAAGTGCGACGACAATTATGTGTCGTTAGCATTTCCAATAAACGCCGGAGAGACGGAGAAGTGCATAATGTGTTTAGTAGTTAAGTAATAGTAAATGAGTTACGTTATGTATACTGTTCCATTTTCTGTATGTGTGTGTGCGTGCGATGCGTGTGTGTCTATGTGCTATGCGTATGCGTCCGAGGGTGCATGAGAGCATATGTCCGTGCGCGCGCGTGTGCGTGTGTGTGCGGGGGTGAATACAACCTTGAGTTATACACACACGCGCGCACGCACGCACTCCCAGACACACACACACACAAACACACCCCCCCCCAACACACACGCACACACACACACCCACACACACACACACACACACCACACACACACACACACACACACACACACACACACACACACACACAACCAACAACCACGACACACACACACACACACACACACCACACGACACAACCGACACACACACACACACACAC
>NW_014577130.1:171514-175553 GCF_000485595.1 Priapulus caudatus | reverse complement strand
AGCTAAGGCCACACTACCAGCAAACACCAGCTAAGGCCACACTAACAGCAAACACCAGCTAAGGCCACACTAACAGCAAACACCAGCTAAGGCCACACTAACAGCAAACACCAGCCTAAACAAGGCCACACTAACAGCAAACACCAGCTAAGAGTAGCCGACGCGAACAGCAAAGGATAGAATGTAGCTCACGCAAGTCCACATGTTTTTCTATTAGCGCGATAGCCCACGTTGCTTCTTTCTCACTGAGTATCTCCAGTATTATAGTTGTCGTTCGTTATAGGGGTCTCCATATAGTTGTAGTCGTTATGGGGTCTCCATAATAGTTGTAGTTAGTTATGGGGTCTCCATAATAGTTGTAATGCGCCCACTACACTTTCCGCGCTGCCTTCAGGCGTCATGCTGCGACAGACTCTCCGTCGCAAGTGCATTTCGTCTTCTTCTCCTCTTTCTCGAGACAATCTGAAAGATTCGATCAAACATTGTCGCGTTTATGTCCTACCCCTCTCCATCTCCACACTCTCCTCTCTACTCACATCCACCTCACAAGGACACTCCGCGGACGCGCAGTGGGTGGGCGGAGCGTGACGTCACGAGCGTTGACGGCGTCACGTCGACGTGCACTTACAAGTGACATCCTCATGCAGCTGGAGTCGAATTCGGTGTCGCAAATCGGCGTAGCTATTAGCCAACACGAAGCTTAACTGCTGCGAGAAAGAGCCCACGTCGTAATCACAGTACCCGCGCCTATATAGGGACTGCATGGCGATCGTTGGCAGTTAGCCTAATTTAAAGTTGCAATAGCCCGATTAGCAGCGTCGGGGCGTAATCCTGTTTGCGCATCACGTAGAGTGAATAGCTTTAATTGTCGTCTAGTTCCGAGATATACGGACCACGTAAACGTGCAGCACACTCGAGAGCGTATTAGAGTGCGCGTGGATGCGCGGCAATATATAATGTTAGTCCTTAATTCCATCTTGCCGATGTTGTTGATTACATACAGGTGACAATGACGTAATGGTGGCTGAGTACATTACGAACCGGTAGTGCAAAGACCAGACGTATATGAATACGACAAATAATTGCTAGGAATTGGTAATTAATTAGAACTTACTGTCGCCCGAATGTAATCATTCTCGCACGCTCACGAGCGCTAGAAGCAGGTTCTGGTTTAGTAAGCGATAGATCCTCGTATTCGAACGTATACGGGTTGGCTTGAAATTGTAGAGGTCGTCGCTAAATCGCATAGAAACATATTTGACGTGCGGTCCACCGAGGGTGTGTACACTACTTCACACAGCAAACGTAAAGTTTACCAGGAGGAAAACATCAGAAATTCGGGAACATCAAATATTCTGTTTAGTGGTGAGTGCTGTTGAGCACTCACGCGCGCCCAGAACCGAACCGAAACCAACTCGGATCCGCCGACAGAATCCGAACTCGATTCAGAAACTCTCTAAAGTCCCTACGATAAAATAGTGGCCTTTAACACGTTATATGCAATGCGTATGTTGAGGTTAGTCGTGTATTCACTTAAATATATCACATGAGTCTCATGTAGGTAAGCATGTCGCATTACTTAAACCTTCCCGACAATTTCTTACGAAAATTAATCCGAATCTCTATTCTCGATGTTTCTACGGATTAATGCCCGGAAACACTGACGAGTTCGATAAGTATGTATCCATGTTTGTTTCACACATGTTAACGCTAGAAGGAGGGCCGCGTTTACGTTTTGAAAAAAATCCCTACTAAATAGAAACGGCACGGAAATTCCGTATCACGAGTTACGGTGTCCAATATCATCATGGCCACGCAACAACTGCTGTTGAGATGGGGTTATTTGCGTCTAAAAAAATATCGTCTAAAAATCGAATTTGATCGTACAAATGTACAAAACACGGATTGTTAGCGTTTAAAGTCGGCGCGTAGTTGGGAAGAAAGTATCCAGTTTTGCAATGAATAACTAATAACTGTGCGTGCGTGTGTGGGTGGGGATTGGGTAGACGTGCCTATACGTGCATGCGTCTACGCGTCCGGCAATATGCGCATGCAACCGTTATTGCGGGGATAATCGCCGGTATTTACGGGGTAACGTAGCGAGCGCTGTATTTACAATTTCACGATAAAAGTCCGAAATGTTCTCTTTTTTTACTAATACATTCGCGCAAAAAGCTACGCTAGCGTGTAGCGCCTGATAGTATAATACGAGCCCGCCGGATGCAAGTTTTTAAACCGTAGGATGGCGACTGAAGATTGATAAATTATTCATGACATCACACATGGTTCGCGTTTCTGATTTGTGCCAAGTAATCATTCACTTCACTCAAGACCACTTCAGTCACGAGCCCAAAACGATATCCCTAACCCTAACCCTAACCATAACCCAACCCTAACACTAACTCTAAACCGACTCGGCTATCTTATATACGCGGGCCATAGTACCAAATTAATCTATGGTGTGGGAAAGCGACGCATACCACGCTGCGCGACTGCTCGGACGAATAGCGCATGCGAACACTTACAGGTGTCCGATGCTCGGACGAATATCCACGACATTCCACTCAATTCAGCATGAGAATGTTGCGTTATGTTGGTTTTACATCAAATATAGTGAAATGTAATGTAAAGAACCGACCGGCAACGAATCAGACACGCGAACCATGTGTGATGTCATGAATAATTTATCAATCTTCAGTCGCCATCCTACGGTTTAAAAACTCGCCCGCCGGATATGTTTAAATAGAGAGTACTACATTATTCCGCTTTTTATTACTTGAGCAATTTAAGAAGTCATTCCTCTCGTTGCACACCCCACCCCCGTAGCGGTTAGTTATGCTGGCTATATAGATGTCTCATTGTTTTACTGCTCTCACATTTTTTCTCGTTTCATGATCATCACGTAGCTGGCGGACATTCAGTGCGTTCACTGGTTAGATTTTATTCCGGATCTAGATGCTTCCTCTTTTACTCTATTATTTCTCGTCGTATTCAATAATATCAAAATATCTTTATTACTAAAATACTAAAATATACTAAAAAAAATACTAAAATATTTTTTTTTCTAATTTCACGAAAAACAACAGGGGGACGATGGACACAGCGCTCCGCTGCTGCATGTGGGTCGGGGTGGCGCTGCTGATGCTCATCACGGTGACGTCAGCACTCGATCCGGCCCTCAGGGAGAAACTTCGCATGCGTCACCAGAACAACATACAGGAATCATGCGGGGTCATCTCAAAGTTACAGCTCACCCTTCTCGACAGAGTGTGCGAAGATTGCCATATGATGTTTCGGATACAGAATCTCCACAGTCTATGCAGGTCGGTGTATCTCTACTCGCACTCCTTTTACACTACTCTACTCTCTTACCTACTACTTTAGTCCCCACGCACTTTACTACCTATCGGGTTGTTGCGCCAATCGAGACGGCGCCTTATTCTTTCCGTATAACTAACTATATATTGCACCCAGTTCGCGGTTAAGAAAGATTTCGATTTAATGCCAATCCAAGCCATGTTTTCTGTTATATATACTGGGCTATATATGCAACTGTTATTATTAGCATATAGTGAAGCCAATGGATATTAGTTTAATGGAATTGTTAGCTTGATATCTTGAAAAAGAATTGCGATATTTATATCAATCTATCTATATCTATATCTATCTATCTATCTATCTATCTATCTATCTATCTATCTATCTATCTATCTATCTATCTATCTATCTATCTATCTATCTATCTATCTATCTATCTATCTATCTATCTATCTCTGAGGTGAAATGCTCGTTATCGGCTGCACCTATAGCTGCATGCATGGCGGTGTAATGGCGTGTGGACGTGTGGGCGTGCTGAAGGGGCGGGCATGTGTGTGTGTTGCGCGTGCGTGCGTGCGTGGCGTGTGTGTGTGTGTGTGTGTGTGGGCGTACGTGCGTGCGGCATGCGTGGCGTGGCGTGCGTGACGTGCCGGGCGTGCGTGCGTGCGTAATGCGTGCGCCTGCGTAGGCGCGCAGCGCGTGTGTGGCGTGCCAGTGGTGT
>NW_014577130.1:164845-167052 GCF_000485595.1 Priapulus caudatus | reverse complement strand
GTGTGTGTGTGTGTTGTTGTGTGTGTGTGTGTGTGTGTGTGTGTGTGTGTGTGTGTGTGTGTGTGTGTGTGTGTGTGTGTGTGTGTGCGTGCGTGTGGTGGTGGTTGTGGTGGTGTGCGTGCGCGTCGATTGTATATGCGTGTCGATGTCGAGGACAAACGGCTATACGTTCTTGTGAGTGGGTATGTGTTCTACTTACAAATAGGATTAGCATGAAAAACCAAATCATTTTCCTGTAATAGCGATTTAATATTTTTCATGCGTACATTTAAAAGTTCTAATGAGTTGAGGTCTCTTGTTCATCTAATGAGATCGTAGAGGAAAATGAAATGAACGAAAGGCAATCTTTCATACTGGTTAACGCTAACGTTTTCTTAATAACCACGTATATTGCGGGGCGACTTCAATCATCACTGACGCCATGCGTTTTCGCGGATTCTGTGATCATCGCTAACTTATTGAAACAAAAATAGTTTTGACGCACACACGCGCGCGCGCATACACACATACGCACGCACGCACGCACACACGCGCGCGCACACACACGCGCGCGCGCGCGCACACACACACACACACACACACACACACACACACACACACACACACAACGTTGTGAACCGATGTGCGTCGACGTTGACTGTTCGAGCTGTCGTGTCGTGTTGTATATCTCTAATCAGGCGTGGCACGCGTGGTCGTGTGTGCAACGCTCGTACAATCACGAGCATGCGTTATAATCACGCCGCCATTACAGCGTTCTGATTAATCCGCCATGTTCAGCCGAAACATGAATATAAACATCAACGCAGGAATGCGCTCGCGCGTGAATTTGTGTATTTACTGCTCATTTTATGCTCCAGCGGCAATCGTTTCGTCTGTTCAAAGCGCCTGTCGCGTACACTACGTTGGCCGTATTTCGGTTACACGAAGCTGCGTTTGTAACATTAGATCGGCTTTTTGGTTTACATCCCGGCCGTTGTCTCTATCGATTTCCTGACTAGATTTGATCAGGAAGCAGGTTTCCTCACCCGTTAGAAGGCAAGTGTAAAATGGGCTATTAGTAAGTGGTTACGAATAGGAATAGCGCTACGGTAACGAATAATATTAGGGCTATATAGGCCAGGGCCGTTAGTCCTAAACGTTAGGATTTGGAATAGCGTTATGGCTACTGCCACGGTTGACGTTTATTGTTAGCGGTGATATCAAGAGTGTCATAAATAGATCATAGGTAAACTAGGAAATGTTGAATTTGTTTCGAGCGAGTCATACTCTTCTATATTATGACACTCCTAAAATCATCACTAACACTAATTAAATGCCACCCGTAGCAGTAACCACAACGCTATTCGAAAGTCTAACGTTAGCCATAAGCCTATAATTATATAGCCCTAATAATATTCTTTACCGTGTCGCTATTACTAGTAGTCCGGCAGAATAGAGCATATGGTTTGCATGGATGTATATAGTTTTTCTTACGTTCGTTTTCTTATGTTCTTGCACCAAATAAGGCATTTCTAACAACTGGCAGTTGCTCAGTTGTGGGGAATTTTATTTAATGTAGATTTATCCAAAACCGCATCATAAACAATTGAATTTGGATTAAATAAAGCCTAGTGTCCAATAATGAGATGCCAATGCATGTAAAAATTATATTATACCATTATTTACAGATGCATTTGACATTTTGAAATAGTTGTAGACTAATACAATCATAAACGTCTGTGATTAGGCATGGAAATTGGTTTACCGTTAAACCTTCCCTTATGTTAAACACGCAAAATCCACGAAAATTAGTTTTATAGGTTACCTACAATTTACATTTTCTGGAACAATTTTAAAACAAAATCAGTTGGCATTAATCGTCGTCCTCCTCCTCTTCCTCGTCATTAAAGGCTTTGTGTTGGACGACTCTAGTTTGTTCATTACAACATGCAGCACTGCCCTGACAATTGCAAACATTGTACACGCCAGTCTACCAATGTTACAACCACAGCCCTTGCACTTGCATGGACTCTCCGAAGAACAAGAACAAGAACACTTGATGAGCTTGAGTATGTAATCTGGTGCTGGGGGAGTCGTAACAGGGAGAGTGACAGGCTGTAGGGACTTAGTTTCTTCATCCCTTACCCAGCCATATTCCGTGGGATCAAGGTCTGGATGCTCTTGTAGGGCATGTCTCCAGATGCAGCACTGATAGTGTGCTCTTTTGA
>NW_014577130.1:162182-164765 GCF_000485595.1 Priapulus caudatus | reverse complement strand
ACATGTGGGGAATGATACTGGAAAGCTTTATCACTGTAGCACTAATATCGATCCACAACAGCTCTGCCTTTCCTTGGTGACTGCATTATCATAGGGATGTTAAGCCCTCTATCGAGGTAATGGTACAGCAACAGAACGTACACATCTGTGTCATCTGCCTCAACAATGACTCTTCTTCTCTTCTTGTGCTGCATATATCGCCTGTGCTGTGACGATTGTGTCTGCTTCTTCATGGTCTGTCTTGAGGTCTGTTCTCTGAATTACTAAGCCGTATAGAGAAATCTCTACAGGCACTTCATCTTGGCCAGTAATGACTAACGTGTGGGGATGGCCTCCCAGTACATCCATGTCACCTTTAAAGTCCTCACAAATAATACAATTCCCCATCAAACTAAGCTTCGCCATGAGCATCAACAAAGCTCAGGGCCAGACGCTGTCTGTCGTCGGTCTGCACCTCGGACAGTCCTGCTTCTCCCACGGACAGCTGTACGTGGGGAGCTCAACAGTTGGAGACGCCAGGAATCTCTACATATTTGCACCAGAGAATAAGACGAAAAACATTGTTTATCAAGAGGCTTTGAAATGAAAAGTGCAACCCATTCGTACATGCTGTTATAATAACTTTTTGTCATTTACACCATATTACTATTATGATCCAGGGGTTCTAAGTTGGGTTGTGCTGTGATATAAATGTCATACGTAACAGTTTTTTACCATGCTTATTATCTTATTAGACTGATTTGTAAATATTGATATTGTGTGCAATGTTATTCTCTATTTTTACCCAATGTTCCTATTGTGTCCGATTATTAGTAGTATGAATTAGTAGCACGATTTTGCAGCGCAGCGGGTACCCGCAGCTAGTATTAAATAAAGGGTGAGTAGAGTAAATTCCCCACCACTCCCAGAGTGACAGTTGGTGGATCCTTGAAGTAGACTATGAAGGCAAACTTTTAGAGCAATAAAAAAAACTATATACCCAATTGCAAGGTTCAAGCAAAAAAGCCATCTTTTCTGCCGGACTATAGTCGTAAGCACTTACTAATAACCCATTTTACACTTGCTATCTAACGTTAGCCCTAAATCTATAGGCCCTAATATTATTCTTTGACGAGATATCACAGCAGGAAACGGCCATTCTGCGTGACGGTGTAGCGCAGTAGCTCTCGCTCTGACCCAGATAGTTGAGTTTCTCGGCTCGCCGACGTGATGATGCTTTGCGGTTTTTTTTTCCCCCGGTGGCGCTAAGTAGCGGTGCGCGTGATATTCAATGAGAGTGTAGGCCTACATAACACCGTCGCTTCACTAATAGCGCTCTTAATGGCGTTTCACGAATGAAACCTTTGTTTCCATCGTCGTCGTCGTCGTCGTCGTCGTCGTTATCGCGTTGCACAATGACGAGTGCGTGCACTGTTAGTCGGATCGTGTGTCGCCGCGACGGGATTTTTGTTCCCGCACGTCTGTTCTAACGCCGCGCCACGTTGAGTCACGTTATAATGGCGTTGCCGGTTGTTCGTCGTTCACGTCCCGCCTACGGCACGATGTTTTATGTAGCGTGCGAGTCGCTTTCACGTTTGTTCTCTCTCTCTCTCTCTCTCTCTCTCTCTCTCTCTCTGTGTAGCTTTTTATGTTCTATCGCGCTCTCTCGCTCTCTCTCTCTCACTCTTTCTCTCTCGCTCTCTTTTCCTCTCTCTCCCTGTCGCTCTAGTTTTCTCGTTCACTCTCTCGCTCTCTATCTCTCTCTCCCACATTCAATCATTCTCTCTTTCTATTTCACGCTATATGTTTGTACCTCCCCCTCTCTCACTCGACGAGCGTATATGTCGAATTTTTTTTTTAATCGAGGCAACGAAGTGGACTACATGGATGAATCGTTTGCCATAGCGCCGTCATGTTTTCAGCTTGCCGGCATGGTTGATTTTTGTGTTAGACACATAATAGATGTCACATATAGTAAAGCCTAAAAGCAAAGCACTAAAATTGGTGTATAGGATGTTAGGGCGATACAAAATGATTCCAGATATAGTGCTAAATTGACCTTTTCCATGACACCCGTAAAAATTGAAAATCCAAGATGGCCGCCACTAAATAACGTAATTTTTTATTTGTTTTCCGACTTTCGGAAGCCAATGGCAAAAACTGCATATACTTTGAGATAGAGCACAGGTTAATGCTAAACTCCGTCATGGTAAAAAGTCAGCTTGACATTATATCTGAAATCATTTAGTACTCCAGTTACATTATATATACCAAGTTTGATGCTTTTACCGCAAAAACCAACAATTATTTCACATATCTCCCCCTCTAATAGGCTGTTAATATACCCGCCTGGCATGAATAATGAAGGTTACCTATTTCACAATCAAACAACGATAGATTGCTATCGTCTAATTTTAATCACGTTCTAACTATCGTTTTCATTCTTAGCACTCCCACGGGTCGCACATAACGTCGGCGTACGAATATTAAACACGAGTGCAAGCAGGCACGCACGTACGCGTACACGCATGCACACACACACACACACACACACACACACACACACACACACACACACACACACACACACACACACACACACAC
>NW_014577130.1:159492-161286 GCF_000485595.1 Priapulus caudatus | reverse complement strand
CACACACACACACACACACACACACACACACACACACACACACACGCGCGCGCGCGCGCGCGCGCGCACACACGTGACCTTTGGTATGCTCTCTCGTGCGACAAACGAGAAGAAATGCAGCGTACGATATGTTGCAAAAGGAATGTCTTCGCTAGAATGTACTTCTTTGACACAATTGTTCAGGAATTTACCGGAAATATCCTCCCCCCTCCCCTCTTTCCCCGCGATGTGAGTGAGCCCGAGCTGATTACCTATCCTGTTTATGGGGCACGTATAAGAGCACCATATTGCGATCAGCGGTTTCGCACAATTTCACAGCCGTGTAATCTCTAGTAATTGCGTTTGCGTGCCTACGCTACCAAGACTCGCGTAGATAACAACGCTCTGCTCAGATTCAGTAGTATACACGCGCGCTACAGAGATGCGGCCGTAATACACGCGGCCGTGAGTTCGGAGCGGCGGGCACACAGGTACGTATCGTTACTGTCCACTCAATTTTAAGCATGAATAATGTTGTAGCTATTGGCAGTTCGGTACATTTAGGTATATGCGAACTAATGAGAATTGAGTTGCTGCCATCGGTTGGAAACATCGACGTTCCAGTATTCGTAGAGAGGTTGCCATCTGTATATAACACCATACATGCGTATATACATACTATAAATGTAGCGTGGTATCCATTGGCGGTGATTCTTGAACATTATATCGGAATAATGGAAATGATATATATGGCAGTTAAATTTAAAACAAGCTTTTCAAGGGAGACCACAGGGAGTTTCCGCTGATACTTTCGCCTTCGGCGCCAATGCTTGTTAACTAGTTATGCTTTAACTAGTTAAGTGCCTGGAGAGTCGCGCAGCATCCGAGATTATACCTAGAACTAACATTTCTAGACAGATTTCCTCAGCCCAATACCCGCAAGAATATTCTGTTCTGTACACGGGTTTACGTTTCCTCCTCAGTTGTGTCACGAAAAATTACATCTGGCTACGCACAGGAATTTGTTCAAATGACGGTTACAACGTTCAAACATTAACGCACCAATCACTTCCCACGCATTTAATAAACAAGTGTAAAGTTGTAACGTATGTACCTCTAAACTTCAATTACCGACAGAACAAACGAGCGAATAATACGATGGGGAGAGAATCTATATTATCATATATATATATATATATATATATATATATCTTCATCATCTATATCAGGTTAATTATAAATTTTGCTAGCGATTCAATGCAAATTTAACGCCAACGCTGAGAAGCAAACCAGCATTTTTCTATAAAGCAAGAAAATCTGCCAGACGATTGGCTTTACATTAACTTCGTCATGTGTACATACTGCTGTTCAAATTCGATCACAGATCGAGTATCGCAATACAGTAAAGTAAATATCAACGACATATATGAACAGTGAATGTACATATTACTTTACTCGACTAACATACTTGGAATATATGACAGAAGCTGTTCACTCACTAAATTGGTAAATAATTAATCCAAATAAGGGAAAAATATTAAGTGTGATTAGATTACATGCGGAAAACAATATGTTTACATTAACGCGGGGCGATGGATGGAAGCGAGAGAACATAGCGAAAGAGAGAAGGAGAGAGAGAGAGACAGAGGGAGAGAGATAAGCAGGTAGTCTGGGAACCGGGGCAAGAGAAAGACATGGGTGTGAACTAGTAAACGAGAAGGGGAGTATGAAAATGAGAGAACGAGAGAGAGAGAGAAAGAGAGAGAGAGAGAGAGAGAGAGAGAGAGAGAGAGAGAGAGAGAGAGAGAGAGAGAG
>NW_014577130.1:156223-159482 GCF_000485595.1 Priapulus caudatus | reverse complement strand
GGGCAAGAGAAAGACATGGGTGTGAACTAGTAAACGAGAAGGGGAGTATGAAAATGAGAGAACGAGAGAGAGAGAGAGAGAGAGAGAGAGAGAGAGAGACAGAGGGAGGGAGATAAGCAGGTAGTCTGGAAACCGGGGCAAGAGAAAGACATGGGTGTGAACTAGTAAACGAGAAGGGGAGTATGAAAATGAGAGAACGAGAGAGAGAGAGAAAGAGAGAGAGAGAGAGAGAGAGAGAGAGAGAGAGAGAGCGCGCGAAAGAGCGAGAAGGGAGTGAGTGTGCGACCGAGAGAGACCGAGCGAACAAGAATGAGAAAGAGCGCGAGAAATAGAATGTTGTATATATAATTTTCCTTAGATTACTAGGGATCGCATTCGATGTATTCAGTAGCATCGCTATGACATCTCTAGTATCGGTCCAACCATTTATAGTCCTTACCGTTCTTATACGTATTGCCATAGCAAGTGACTGTTTTGATCTAAGCTAGCGGAGTGACTATATTACATCCGCGAATCTGTGCCATCTAGTAACTAGAATCACACCACACGCACGCCATGTTTGCTCACAAACATGGAGAGTAAACGACAATATTGACACATATCGGCAGGTAATGCAATAACCGGCTAACTTCACAAGGTGTCCTGGTAAACGCAATGATTAAATTCAAGCTAATGTGTTCGCAACCACTCTGGTCTTAGTGTGTGTAATAGTATTATTGATACATTATTTAGACGACTGAGTCCGATTTTCGGAAATTGTGGGAATTTGGAAGTTCCGCCTAGATTTTATTACTATAATTCTTTTGACGATTAAAAAGTGGGAATGCGTGCACCTTATGGCTCCGAGGAAATATTGGACTTTGCGTATATATATACGTAACGCAAAGTCCAATATTTCCTTTGAGCGATATATATATATTTCACGCGAAACCATGGTTTTTTGTTATATCCGTATATTATTATTATTTTGTTATTATGTTGTTTATTATTTATTATGTTCGTTAATTTATGTTCATAGCGAAGCCGAGTATCTTATATATATTTGCGTAACACGCGGGCGGGAAGCCAGGAAAACAGATCACTTGATGAATCTAACTTTGACTGGACTACTTAGATGGGGGTCACTCATAGCGTGGTGAAAGTTGATAGCAGATAAATTGATTTAATAAATCCACCGTCTCATGTTTTGCGTCCATTATCTATGATGGCAGTATAAGTGATGTTGCCTATTTCCTATAGTAGCACATGTGGCGCATGTAGCGCACGTGGCACATATAAATATGTTATTTAGTCTGTTATTAGATGTTTGAATAATAGCGCCTTTGCGCACACTCACCACATCCGATCCACTGCTATATATAAATTTTGTTATGAAGAAACAGGTCTTGTAGGTATGCGCATTGGAGCACATATATATGCAATGTACGTATCGACGGCATCATCCGTGCATTGGGAAATATCACATCGTAACATTAAAAGTTAACAGAGAAATACATCAACATCATCATCATTATTAACTTCACTGTCGCCGTATCCATATTACATCGTTAATGACACTGTAATCATGACAATAAAAATACCTGAATAAAACATCATGCAATCAAAAATAATACGTTACACTACATTATACGTTAAATAGCAATACACTCGCGTAACGCACGCGGGCGTAGTGGCTTTAAACATCGTTGACGTGGGTGCATATTGTCGGTTGCCTAATATTCGGTCGTCTATAAATACAATTCGCAAGATCACTGTGGGATCGCCCCGCATGGTTTGATACAGTTGCCCATATGACTTTATTTCTTCTTTATAACCCTTCACGCGTCGCAGCAACTTGTTCAATAGTTTCATGACCACGGTATACAGCGTTGGTTTGGTTGGGTTTCAATACGTTATTTATTATTTTTTATTATTTTTTATTTTATGCTGCACAAGTACAGTCGGAAAAATACGAGAACGGTCAGGAAGACTGTTTGAAATCCTCTCTTACTTAAACACAACAGCAATGAAGAGTAGAATTGATCAAAAGGCTATATGGATATGAAAATTACAACAAAGAGGATTTGGTGCCATAAAAAATACAACATTAATTGATAGGCTTCAAACACACAGGCCGACATTAGCGTCATGCAGTGCAATCGGCGTTGCTCGGAAAATAAGCTGCAAGATGGCCGATAAATGGCTCAATTCCTCGCCGCAATTCTGGACGTATTCCAAGCACATATTGAACACACGGCTGTGATTAACCTTGCACATGATCGCGCGTGTCGTTCACTCTCGTCTCGTTTCTGTTTTCTACAGGATCAACTGCTTTCAGAACTACTACTTTCGCTCGTGCGCTAAGGCGCTATACCAGGCTCCGCTCCTGACCTACGTGGAAAGGAGACAACACGGAGAGAACTCTGTTCTGTACGACTGACGGTCGGTGAACGACCTGCTGCGTTCTGCAGGGTCTCTCGGCTGAACTTGTCCGCATTGGCGCCGGCCTAGCCCCGAACAGAGTTACGGCAGTCGGCAAGAAGCGAGGGCATTGACGGAACGACGCCGGAACCCACGTTAGGCAAAGCGAATCGGAACGACGACGAAACCTGGAGGACATCTGCCGATATGATAGTTAGCACATCATGATAATAACAGCAACAGAGCTCTGTGCGTGCTTATGTATGCCTTTCTCTCTGTGTGTGTGTGTAAGTCTGCTTGTTAGTTAGTTTGTTGGTTTGCCTGTCTCTCTCTCTCTCTCTCTCTCTCTATCTCTCTCTCTCTCTCTCTCTATCTCTTTCTCTCTCTCTCTATCTCTCTTTGCCTCTCTCACGCTCTCTCTTTCTCTCTCTCTTTCCCTTACACACGCGCGCGAGCACACACACACCAACACTCACGTGCGCACGCATGCTCACGCAAGCAAGCACGCGCGCACACATAGCAGACAGTTCGATAGCTCTCTGTAGTTAATTCCTCTTCTTCCTCTCTTTCCTCCGCATTCTTCTCCTCCCCTCCTCCTTCATCGATTCGTTGTTTGGTTGCAAAGCGGCGACGCGTGACAAAGTTGACGATATTTTGACGCGTGGACATGACAGCCGCTTCGATTCTCGCCAGGTCTCGCGTGAAGTAACGAGATATTGGATCGGACGCGTGACTGCATGCCTACGATCAATGTATGTGTGTGTGTGTGTGTGTGTGTGTGTGTGTGTGTGTGTGTGTGTGTGTGTGTGTGTGTGTGTGTGTGTGTTTTGTGCGTCGGTGGTGTCGTCGTCCGTCGTGT